>NW_026292427.1:0-18219 GCF_023091745.1 Budorcas taxicolor
ATACGCGGCCGTTTAACGTCTAGTCACTGGGCAGGCAGTGCCTTATACTGGGGATGCTGGAGGTGATGTTTTTGGTAAACAGGCGGGATTTGTTGTTTGCCGAGTTCCTTTTACTTCTTTTAATCTTTCCTGGGTGCACTCCTGTGTTGGATTAACAGTATAATTAATAAATTATTTATTGTTGGGTTATTTTTTATTTACTGTTAACAGTCAGAGTATTATCAGATACTGACTTAAACTTGTGCAAGGAGAAAATATTTCTTGTTACTCATATTAACATTATTGCTTCTATTTAGTAATAGAATAGTCCAGTACTAGGTCTAGGAGTTGGTTATATTGTTGTTGGGATTAGTATTGTTTTTATTGTTGAGCTTTAACGCTTTCTTAATAGATGGCTGCTTTTAGGCCTACTATGGTGTTGTAAGATCTTACTCTCTAGTGAAGGTTGTACCCATTTCTAAAAGGCTGTACCTTTTTAGACTAACTTTTAAAGATACAGTGAGATTTGTTTATATTTTTTGGTATCTTTAAAGCTGAACTAAGATTCATTTTCTGGACAACCAGCTATCACCAGGCTCGTTAGGCATGTCACCTCTACTTATAGATCTTCTCACTATTTTGCCACATAGATGAGTTGGTTCTAATAAACTGTCTATAGGTAGCTCGTCTGGTTTCGGGTTACTTAGCTGAAATTCGTTTTGTTAAGTTTTTTGCTCGTTAATTCATTATGCAAAAGGTACAAGGGTTAATCTTTGCTTTTTTGTACTTTGATTATTTTCTTTCATCGTTCCCTTACGGTACTTTCTCTATAGCGCCATGTTTAGAATTTCTATCTCCTATACTTTAATAGGGGTAAATGTTTTGTTTTAGTATGTTTTGGTTATTGGATTGAAGAGTGGGGGTTTGGGCTAGGCATAGTTCAAAACATTCACAGTACACGAAATCTTCTAGGTGTAAACTAGATGCTTTAATTAAGCTATGTCTTGGTTTGTCCAAGCACACTTTCCAGTATGCTTACCTTGTTACGACTTACCTCCTCTCGTGTAATTGGTGCATGTAAATAGGTTTGGGTGCATATATTTACTTGAGGAGGGTGACGGGCGGTGTGTGCGTGCTTCATGGCCTGGTTCAACTAAGCACTCTATTCTTAGTTTACTACTAAATCCTCCTTTGGCTGTTAGTTTCATAATGGCTTTCGTATTAAGTTTTCTTGGATAGAAAATGTAGCCCATTTCTTCCCATTCCATAGGTTACACCTTGACCTAACGTTTTTATGTGTTATGATTGAGCTTACTTTTGTTCCTTTTCAGGGTTTGCTGAAGATGGCGGTATACAGACTGTATTAGCAAGGATTGGTGAGGTTTATCGGGGTTTATCGATTATAGAACAGGCTCCTCTAGAAGGGTGTAAAGCACCGCCAAGTCCTTTGAGTTTTGGGCCGTTGCCGGTAGTACTCTGGCGAATAATCTTGTTTTTGCAATTATTTATGTTTAGGGCTAAGCATAGTGGGGTATCTAATCCCAGTTTGGGTCTTAGCTATAGTGTGTCAGTTGTCGTAGAGTTACTTTCGTCACTTATTTTTGTTATAATTATGGCTTTTTACAGCTTAATTAGGATTTAACTCTATTTGGTGTAGTACTTTAACACGTTTTACGCCGTGTTCCTGTTAGCTTGGGTTAGTCGTATGACCGCGGTGGCTGGCACGAGATTTACCAACCCTAGTTAATATGGCTTAGTCGAACTTTCGTTCATGGCTTAAATTTTGTCACTGCTGTTTCCCGTGGGGGTGTGGTTAAGCAAGGCGTTATGAGCTACAGGGTGTGTGCTTGATACCTGCTCCTCTTAGTCCTGCTGATTCGGAGGGCGCTACTCACCGGGGTGCGGATGCTTGCATGTGTAAGTCTATTGAAAGTTAACAGGAAGGCCAGGACCAAACCTATGTGTTTATGGAGTTGGTATACTCATCTAGGCATTTTCAGTGCCTTGCTTTAAATTTAAGCTACATTAACCATGTAGTATGTAAGCAGACCCAGGCACCTATATGTCTATCTTGTTTGGAGTGTGAATTTGAGTATTGGGGGTGAGATAAATTTATATTGATACTTAGGGGGAAGTATGTTAAAAATGGTGGTTAATATTTAAGAGGGGGGGGGGGGAAATATAATAGGTATGTCCTGTAACCATTGACTGAAATGCCCATGCCTACCATTATGGGGATGCTCAAGATGCAGTTAAGTCCAGCTACAATTTATGCTCCGGGTCGGGGCCTTTGACGGCCATAGCTGAGTCCAAGCATCCCCGAAAATTAAAAAATACCAAATGTATGACAGCACAGTTATGTGTGAGCATGGGCTGATTAGTAATTAGTCCATCGAGATGTCTTATTTAAGAGGAAAGAATGGGCGGTTTTAGATGAGATGGCCCTGAAGAAAGAACCAGATGTCTGATAAAGTTCATTAAATAGCTACCCCCACGATTAATGGGCCCGGAGCGAGAAGAGAAATCCCTGCCAAGCGGGTTGCTGGTTTCACGCGGCATGGTCGGTAAGCTCGTGATCTAGTGGACGGGATACGCATGGTGACGAGGATAGATTTGACTTTATGCGCTATGTACGATCTAAGCAGGAAATGTCCTATGTACTATAGATAATTTTTATTGTACTTGCTTATATGCAAGGGGAAAATCATTTAATGTACTATATACATATTATATCTTTATTACATTAATTATGATGTACATGCTTATATGCATGGGGTAGATCATGTAATGTAATATATACATAGTATGTCTTTATTACATTAATTATAATGTACATACTGCACACAAAGTAGGTCATGTAGTATACTGCATTTATGTATGTGGGGGGGAGGGGGGGGGGGGGGGGGGGGGGGAGGGGGAGGGTGTGAGGTGGTTTGTGTGGGCGGGGGAGTCCAATCTGTTGGGACGTTGGTTGTGGGTTGGTATGTTGGGCAAATGACTGGTGTGTCTGTGTGTAGTACTCGTACATGTGTCTATTGAGGTGAGTTATTAAGCATGTTGTTACACGTGCAAGCTTATAGAGTGGGAGATTTGTGTCGTATGTTTAAAAATTTTAGCGGATTTAATACTGGGGAGGTTCTTAGTGTTTTTGGGGGTATATCAATAGACGCAATTAATAGTGGTTCAGGGAATAGTTTAAGTAGAACTTCAGCTTTGGGTGTTGATGGTGAGGCTATCGCTTCTTCCTTGAGTCTTAGGGAGGTTAATTGTTCTCCTTTTCTGGTTTACAAGACCAGCGTATTAATTTTACTACAAAGACTTGTCTTCATTTCAGGAGATTGTTTTCGATGGTGCTGGCTAGTGGTATTATTGCCAGGATGATGAGGAAATATATGATGGATGCTAATTGTCCGATGGTGATGTAGGGGTGTTCAACCGGTTGTCCTCCGATTCATGTAAGTGTTAATAGGTCTGCTATTAAAAGTCAGAATATGCATTGGCTGATTGGTCGGAACATTATGCTTCGTTGTTTGGATGTGTGGAGGAAGGGTACGAGTGTTAAGATCAAGATGGAAAGGACTAAGGCTAGGACTCCTCCCAGTTTATTGGGGATTGATCGTAGGATTGCGTATGCAAATAGGAAATACCATTCTGGCTTAATGTGGGAGGGTGTACTGAGTGGGTTTGCTGGAGTATAATTATCCGGGTCTCCGAGTAGGTCGGGAGTGAATAGTACTAGTGATATGAGGATGAGGATTAATAGTATGATGCCTAGGATGTCCTTGATGGTGTAATAAGGGTGAAATGGAATTTTGTCTGTGTCTGATGGAATTCCTGTGGGGTTGTTGGATCCTGTTTCGTGGAGGAAAATTAAGTGGATTATGGTGAGAGCTACAATGATAAATGGGAGGATGAAGTGGAAAGCGAAGAATCGGGTGAGGGTGGCTTTGTCTACTGAAAATCCCCCTCAGATTCATTCAACTAGGTTGGTGCCAATGTATGGGATTGCCGAGAGGAGGTTGGTAATGACTGTTGCTCCTCAGAATGATATCTGTCCTCATGGTAGGACATAGCCTATGAATGCTGTGGCTATTGTTGTAAATAGGAGAATTACTCCGATGTTTCATGTTTCTAAGAAGGTATATGATCCGTAATATAGGCCTCGTCCTACATGCATAAATAGGCAGATAAAAAATATTGATGCTCCGTTTGCGTGCATATATCGGATGATTCAGCCATAGTTTACGTCTCGACAAATGTGGGTTACAGAGGAGAATGCTATTGTTGTATCGGATGTGTAGTGTATTGCTAGGAATAGGCCTGTTAAGATTTGTAGAGCTAAGCAAGTGCCTAGGAGGGATCCAAAGTTTCATCATGATGAGATGTTTGATGGAGTTGGGAGGTCAATGAGTGCGTTGTTTACGATTTTTATTAGTGGGTGAGTTTTTCGGATGTTGATCATTAGTGTTCTTGTAGTTGAATAACAACGATGGTTTTTCATATCATTAGTCATGGTTAGATTCCATGCAGGAATAATGATTATGTACATTGTATTTATTTTAAGTGTAATTTTTGTGATGGGCTTTGTAGGGTTTTCTTCAAAACCTTCGCCTATTTATGGGGGGTTGGGATTGATTGTGAGTGGTGGGGTTGGGTGTGGTATTGTGTTAAATTATGGTGGTTCTTTTTTAGGTTTAATGGTTTTTTTAGTTTATTTAGGGGGTATAATGGTGGTTTTTGGTTATACGACAGCTATGGCTACTGAGCAGTATCCTGAGGTTTGGGTTTCTAATAAGGTTGTTTTAGGAACGTTTATTACTGGTTTGTTGATGGAGTTTTTTATAATTTACTATGTGTTGAAGGATAAGGAGGTGGAGATTGTGTTTAAGTTTAATGGTATGGGGGATTGGGTAATTTATGATACAGGGGATTCTGGGTTTTTTAGTGAGGAGGCCATGGGGATTGCTGCTTTGTACAGCTATGGTACTTGATTAGTTATTGTTACTGGTTGATCTTTATTAATTGGTGTAGTGGTGATTATAGAGATTACTCGTGGAAATTAAGTAGAATTGTGCTAGTGAAAATCGTAATTAGGAAGGAAAGGAAATATAATTTAATTAAGCCTTTTTGGTTTGTGATTATGATAGATGTTTTTATTTGGGTTAGTGAGATGGTTTTTGGTATAATGGTTTCTAGTCAGGTTAGGTCTAGAAGGGAGGATGCTGATTTTTGGCTTATTGTTAGATTTATATAGGGGGTTAAGCGGTGTATGACTGTGGGATAATATCCTAGTAGGTTAGAAAATTTGAATATGTTTGATGGGTAATTGAACTTTAAGTAGTGGGTTATGTTGTTAATTTCTAGTGCTAGAATAAAGCCTAGGATTGTAATTGTTAGGGCGGTGATTTTTAGGTAGTAGGGTATAGTTGTTTGGGGAATGGTTGTTGGGGGGATGTTGTTAGAAATGATGAATCCTGCGAAAAGACTTCCGATTAGTAAGCGTTTAATTGAGTTAATTAGGAATGGGTTGTTTTCATTAATAGAAATAAGGGTTGGGAATCGGGGTTGTCCTAGGAGTGTGAAGAAAATAATACGGGTACTGTAGATAGCTGTGAAGGAGATGGCGATTAGTGTTATTAAGAGGGCTCAGGCGTTGGTATATGACGTGTTGGCGGATTCAATAATTAGATCTTTGGAGTAGAATCCGGTGAGGAAAGGTATTCCTGTTAGTGCAAGGCTGCCAATAATAAGGGCTGTTGCGGTGAATGGTATGGCTTTAAATAGGCCTCCTATTTTTCGAATATCTTGTTCGTTATTTAGATTGTGGATGATGGAGCCGGAGCATAGAAATAATATGGCTTTGAAGAAAGCGTGGGTGCAGATGTGAAGAAGTGCTAGGTGAGGCTGGTTAATTCCAATTGTTACTATCATAAGGCCGAGTTGGCTGGATGTAGAGAAGGCGATGATTTTTTTAATGTCATTTTGGGTGAGGGCACATATTGCTGTAAATAGTGTGGTAATGGCTCCTAGGCATAGTATAGTAGATTGGATGAGTTTATTGTTTTCTGTTAATGGATAAAAGCGGATTAGTAAGAAAATACCTGCTACTACTATTGTACTTGAGTGGAGTAATGCTGAGACAGGTGTCGGACCCTCTATTGCGGAGGGTAATCATGGGTGCAGGCTAAATTGTGCGGATTTTCCGGTTGCGGCTAGAATTAGTCCTATTAGAGGTAGATTTGAGTTCTCTGGTTTTAGTAAGAAGATTTGTTGAAGGTCTCAAGTGTTGAGGTTAATTAGGAATCATGCTATTGCTAGGATAAATCCGATGTCGCCAATGCGGTTATATAGGATTGCTTGTAGAGCTGCTGTGTTTGCGTCTGCTCGTCCGTATCACCATCCAATTAGTAGAAATGATATAATTCCGACTCCTTCTCAGCCAATGAATAGTTGAAAGATGTTATTTGCAGTGACGAGGATGAGTATTGTGATAAGAAATAAGAGTAAGTACTTAAAAAATTGGTTGATGTTGGGGTCGGAATGTATGTATCATATTGAGAATTCTATGATGGATCATGTGACGAATAGTGATACTGGGATAAATATTGTCGAGAAGTAATCTATTTTGAAGCTGAGAGATAGTTTGAGGGTTTGGATGGTTAGTCAGTGTCAGTTTGAAATAATTATTTCTTGTCCTGTATGAATAAATATTATAGTGGGAATTATACTAGTGATAAAGGCGTATGAAATGGTTGTTTTTACGTAAAGTGGGTAATTGGTGAATTTGTGGGTGCTAAGACTAGTTGTCATGATGGGTACGGTTAGTAGGATTAGGGTAGTTAGTGTGAGGGATGGGAACAGGTTTATTACTTTTATTTGGAGTTGCACCAATTTTTTGGTTCCTAAGACCAATGGATAACTGCTATCCTTTAAAAGTTTGAAAAAGCCATGTTGTCAGGCATGGGAGCATAGAATTAGCAGTTCTTGCATACTTTTTCGGTAAATAAGAAGGTGATAGGCTTCTATTGTTAGATTCACAATCTAATGTTTTTTTAAACTATATTTACAGTATAGGGGTCCTAGGATAATTTTTGGGTTTAGGGATAGAAGCAGTAGTGGTAGTATGTGTAGTGATATGAGTGCATTTTCTCGTGTGAAGGAAGGTGAAATGTTATTGATATGATGAGTGTATTTGCCCCGTTGTGTTGTGATTAGTATATAGAGGGTGTAGAGAGTAGTGATTACTATGTTAAGTCCTATTAGAATAATTGTGATATTAGATCATGAAAAAGTCGATATTACTACAAATAGTTCTCCGATTAGGTTGATTGTTGGGGGTAGAGCCAGGTTGGTTAGACTTGCTAGGAGTCATCAGGTGGCTATTAGTGGAAGAAGTGTTTGTAGGCCGCGGGCTAAGATTATTGTACGGCTGTGAATTCGTTCGTAGTTAGAATTTGCTAGGCAGAAAAGTATAGAGGATGTAAGGCCGTGGGCAATTATCAGGGCGGTGGCTCCTATGTAGCTTCAGGGTGTTTGGATTAGGATTGCAACGATGACAAGTGCCATGTGGCTAATAGAGGAGTACGCGATGAGTGATTTCAGGTCCGTTTGACGAAGGCAAATTGAGCTGGTTATGATTATGCCTCATAGTGATAGCATGATGAATGGGTATGCTATAAAGTCGGTGATTGGATCTAGGAGAAGCGTAATTCGTAACATGCCGTATCCTCCTAGTTTTAGTAGGATTGCTGCAAGAACTATGGAGCCTGCAATTGGGGCTTCTACGTGGGCTTTGGGTAGTCAGAGATGAAGTCCGTATAGTGGTATTTTTACTATAAAGGCTATTATGCATGCTAGTCACATGAAGGTGTTGGATCAGGAGCTGGGTATTGGTTGTACTCAGTATTGTAGAATTAGGAAGTTTAGGGATCCTATTGTGTTTTGAATATAGATTAGTGCAACTAGTAAGGGTAGGGATCCTGCTAGTGTATAAAACAAGAAGTAGAGACCGGCATTTAGGCGTTCTGTTTGGTTCCCTCATCGGGTAATAATAATGAGTGTGGGAACTAGTGTTGCTTCAAATATAATATAAAAGAGAATTAGTTCTGTAGCAGAGAATGTCATAATTAGAAATAGTTGTAATAGGATTAGTATTGAGATGAAGAATTTTTTTCGGGCTGGGTTTTCTTTTGATAGGTGATGCTGGCTAGCTATAAGTATTAAGGGGAGGAGTCATATGGTTAGAATAAGTAGTGGTGTAGATAAGGAGTCGGAGAAGAAAGTTAATGAGAAGTTGAGGCTGTTATCGCCAAATTGGTTTATAAGGAGTAGGCTTGTAAGGCTAATTAGTAAGCTGTGGAGTGTGGAGTTAATTCAGATTATGTTATTTTTTGATAGCCAGGTTAGGGGTATAAGTATTATTGTGGAAATAATGTATTTTAGCATTGTAGCAGATTAAGGTTTTGTACGTAGTCGGTGCCGTATGTGTTTGATACCATTACTAGCAAGGATAGGCCTAGTGCTGCTTCGCAGGCTGCGAAAACTAGTAGAATAATGGGTATTATACTGGCTAAAGTGAAGTGTGAGTTTAGGATTATTAGGGTAGCTATAACGAATAAGGACAATATTATTCCTTCCAGGCATAGGAGGGAGGATATTAGGTGAGATCGATACATTAGTAATCCCGTGAGAGATACTATGAATGCTATTATAATATTTATGTATACGAGGGACATTTGGTACTTATGAGTTTGATCATAATCTAATGAGTCGAAATCATTTATTTTGGTTTAAACTAAGTACCATATTCGGTCCATTCTAATCCTTTTTGGGTTCATTCATAGGCTAGGCTTGTGGCTAGTAGGAAAATTAGGAGAAGGGATATAGTAAGCATTGTGTTAAGGTTAGTTGTTTGTGAGGCCCATGGTAGTGGTAGAAGTAGTGCAATTTCTAGATCGAAGAGGAGGAATGTGATAGCTACTAGAAAGAATTTTATGGAGAAAGGAAGGCGAGCAGATCCTATGGGGTCGAATCCACATTCGTATGGGCTTGTTTTTTCTGAGTATACGTTTAGTTGGGGGAGTCAGAATGCGATGGTCACGAGCAATGTAGCTAGTGTAAAGTTAGTTAGGAGGGTAATTATAAGGTTTATTGTTCTTTTTCGGGTTAGGCCGAAGCTAACTGATTGGAAGTCAGTTGTACTAATTAATACTAAAAGAACATGAGCCTCATCAGTAGATGGAAACATAGAGGAAAAGTCATACTACGTCTACGAAGTGTCAATATCAGGCAGCGGCTTCGAAGCCGAAATGGTGATTGGAGGTAAAGTGAAATTTTAGTTGGCGGAGGAAGCAGACAATTAAGAAAGTAGATCCAATAATGACATGGAGGCCGTGGAATCCTGTAGCTACGAAGAAAGTTGAGCCGTAAACTCCGTCTGAGATTGTAAAGGGAGCTTCATAGTATTCTGATGCTTGTAGAAGTGTAAAGTATACGCCTAACGTAATGGTGATGAATAAGGCTTGTAGCATGTGGTTACGGTTCCCTTCTATGAGGCTGTGGTGGGCTCAGGTAATGGAGACTCCTGAGGCTAGAAGGACAGAGGTGTTGAGTAGTGGGACTTCTAAGGGGTTAAGTGGGTGAATGCCTGTTGGGGGTCAGCAGCTGCCTAATTCGGGTGTAGGAGCAAGGCTTGAGTGATAGAAGGCTCAGAAGAAGCCAGTGAAGAATAGGACTTCGGAGACGATGAAGAGGATTATTCCGTAGCGAAGGCTTTTTTGGACAGCAGGAGTATGGTGGCCTTGAAAGGTACTTTCTCGGATTACATCTCGTCATCATTGGTATATTGTAAGTATGTTTGTTGTTAGGCCTAGGGTCAGTAGAGCTGTTGAATTGAAGTGAAATCACATGATGAGGCCAGATGTTATTAGGAGGGCAGATAGTGCTCCTGTGAGGGGTCAGGGACTTGGGTTTACTATGTGATAGGCGTGGGTTTGGTGTGTCATTATGTATTGTCGTGCAGATATAAGCTAACTAGGAGGGTGAATACGTAGGCTTGAACTATAGCTACTGCGAATTCGAGGATTGTTAGTAGAGCTAAAATAGTAAATGTAATAAGTGCTGTTGTGGTATTGATATTTAATAATGCAAGGGTAGCTCCTCCGATTAAGTGAATTAATAAGTGCCCTGCTGTGATGTTGGCTGTTAATCGTACGGCAAGGGCTACTGGTTGGATGAAGAGGCTGATGGTTTCGATAATTACCAGTATTGGGATTAGTGGGGTAGGTGTTCCTTGTGGTAGGAAGTGGGCGAGTGATGCTTTGGTTTTGTTGCGGAAGCCTGTAACTACGGCCCCTGCTCATAGGGGAATAGCCATGCCTAAATTTATTGATAGTTGTGTGGTTGGTGTAAATGAATGGGGTAATAAGCCTAATAAATTTGTAGACCCAATAAATAGAATTAGGGACATTAATATCAATGTTCATGTTTGTCCTTTGGTGTTGTGAGTGCTTATTATTTGTTTTGACATGAGTTGAAGTGCTCATTGTTGGAGGGAGATAAGGCGGTTATTAATTAGTCGGTTTGATGTAGGAAATAGTAAGCTAGGGAATATAATGACGAGAGTAACAAGGGGGAGGCCTAGAATTACAGGGGTAATGAAAGAGGTAAATAGATTTTCGTTCATTTTGTTTCTCAAGGGGCGTCTTGTTTTGGCGTTTTTGTTGTTATTAATTTTGGGTTATAGTAGAAATCGTGTTTTGAGATTTTTAATTGGAGAACAATAAAGAGGACTAAAAATATTGATAGAATTGTCGTGAGTCACGTTGATGTGTCTAGTTGTGGCATGTCATCAAGGAGAGTGTTGTGCTCTCGGTCTTTAACTTAAAAGGTTAATGCTGGCATAGCTTCTTGATGACTTATAACATTGATGCAGATCACTTTTCAAAATATTCTAATGGGACTAGTTCGAGAACGATTGGTATGAAACTATGATTTGATCCGCAGATTTCTGAGCATTGGCCGTAAAATAGGCCTGGACGAGTTGATATGAGGGTTGTTTGATTTAAACGGCCTGGAATTGCGTCTGTTTTTAGTCCTAGAGAGGGAACTGCTCATGAGTGTAAAACGTCTTCGGAGGAGATTAGTATTCGAATTGTTATTTCTATAGGTAATACAGCTCGGTTATCTACTTCTAGTAATCGTAGTTCTCCAGGTTTCAATTCTGATGTTGGAATTATATAGGAGTCGAAGCTTAAGTCTTCATAGTCTGTGTACTCATAACTTCAGTATCATTGATGTCCTATGGTCTTTACTGTGAGAGATGGGTTGTTGATTTCGTCTATTATGTATAGAATTCGTAGGGATGGGAGAGCAATTATAATCAGAATAATGGCTGGTAGAATGGTTCAGATTGTTTCTACTTCTTGTGCGTCTATGGTGCTGGTATGGGTTAGTTTTGTTGTTAGTATCAGTAAGATAATATAGAGTACTAGTGAGCTAATTAGGAAAACAATTATCAGAGTGTGATCGTGAAAGTGTAGCAGTTCTTCTATGATGGGTGATGTTGCGTCTTGAAAGCCTAGCTGTACGGGATATGCCATATGAGATGTACGGGACTTTCACCTGTAATTTAATCTTGACAAGGTTATGTAATGTTTTACTAACATCTCGTTTATTGAGAGAGACATAGTGGTTATGGTGTTGGCTTGAAACCGATAATAGGGGGTTCAATTCCTTCCTCTCTTATTTTAGGTTAATGTATGTAGGTTCTTCAAATGTGTGATATGGTGGAGGGCATCCGTTTAGTCATTCTAGATTTGTTGTGGTTAGGTCCACGGTTAAGACTTCCCGTTTGGATGCAAATGCTTCTCAGATGATAAAAGTCATTAATATTACTGCCGTTAGTGAGATGAATGAGCCTATAGATGAAATAGTGTTTCATATTGTATATGCGTCTGGGTAATCGGAGTATCGTCGTGGTATACCAGATAGCCCTAAGAAATGTTGTGGGAAGAAGGTCATGTTAACACCTACAAATATAATTGCGAAATGGATTTTGGCTCATGTGTCATTAAGGGTGTAGCCTGAGAATAAGGGAAATCAATGTACAAATCCTCCTATGATAGCGAATACAGCTCCTATTGATAGTACGTAGTGGAAATGTGCTACCACATAGTATGTGTCGTGGAGAACGATGTCAAGGGAGGAGTTGGCTAAAACAATTCCAGTTAGTCCTCCAACTGTAAAAAGGAAAATGAAGCCTAGGGCTCATATTATAGCGGGGGATCATTTGATATTTCCTCCGTGAAGTGTTGCTAGCCAACTAAAGACTTTTACTCCGGTTGGGATAGCAATAATTATAGTAGCGGATGTAAAGTAAGCTCGTGTATCGACGTCTATTCCGACTGTGAATATATGATGGGCTCATACAATAAATCCTAGAAATCCAATTGATATTATGGCTCATACTATTCCTATATATCCAAATGGCTCTTTTTTTCCTGAATAGTAGGTTACGATGTGGGAGATTATTCCAAAGCCAGGTAAAATTAGAATATATACTTCGGGGTGTCCAAAAAATCAGAATAAGTGTTGATATAAGATAGGGTCTCCTCCTCCTGCTGGGTCAAAGAAAGTTGTATTCAGGTTTCGGTCTGTTAGTAATATTGTGATGCCAGCTGCTAATACAGGAAGTGAGAGGAGGAGTAGTACGGCAGTGATCAGTACAGATCACACGAACAGGGGGGTCTGGTATTGTGATATTGCGGGAGGTTTTATGTTAATAATAGTTGTAATAAAATTAATGGCTCCTAAAATTGAGGAAACACCTGCTAGGTGTAGGGAGAAAATGGTCAGGTCTACTGAGGCTCCTGCGTGGGCTAGATTACCTGCTAGAGGGGGATATACGGTTCAACCCGTCCCTGCTCCGGCTTCGACTATAGAGGATGCTAGGAGTAATAGGAAAGAAGGGGGGAGGAGCCAAAAACTTATATTATTTATCCGAGGGAATGCTATATCAGGGGCTCCAATCATTAGAGGAACTAGCCAGTTGCCAAACCCTCCAATTATAATAGGCATTACTATAAAGAAGATTATTACGAATGCGTGTGCAGTTACAATTACGTTGTAGATTTGGTCATCTCCAAGTAGAGTTCCGGGTTGGCCTAACTCAGCACGAATTAGTAAGCTCAGAGCGGTTCCTACTATGCCGGCTCAGGCACCAAATAGAAGATAAAGGGTACCGATATCTTTATGATTAGTTGAAAATAATCAGCGGTTTATGAACATGGGTAAAATGGCTGAGTAAAGCAATAGACTGTAAATCTAAGAATAGAGGTTTGATTCCTCTTTTTACCAGGTCCTGTAGTGAATTAACATATTGAATTGCAAATTCAAAGGAGCAGCTTCAAACTCTGCCGGGGCTTCTCCCGCCTTTTTTTTCTTGCGGCGGGAGAAGTAGATTGAAGCCAGTTATTTAGGGTATTTAGCTGTTAACTAAAGTTTCGTGGGGGTGGGACCCACCAATCTAGTGAGGATTTAGCTTAATTAAAGTAGTTGATTTGCATTCAATTGATGTAAGATATGATCTTGCAGTCCTTATCAGGAATTAAGTAAATTATACTTGCTTAGGGCTTTGAAGGCTCTTGGTCTATTTAACCTAAATTCCTATTCTAGGATTGAGAGAATTGGTGTAAGTGGTAGTAGTATAGTGGACAATACGGTTATTGTTGGTAGGAGGGTTATTCGTTTTATGGTTGAGAATTGTCATTTTATTTTTATGTTGTTTGTGGAAGGGAACATAGTAAGTGTGGTGGAATATGCCAGTCGTATGTAGAAATATAGGTTTAGTAGTGCTGTAATTGCTATGAAGGTAGGTAGGATAATGCTATTGTTTTTTGTCATTTCTTGAATAATTATTCATTTTGGCATAAATCCTGATAGTGGGGGGAGTCCTCCTATTGATAGGAGGGTAATGAGAATTAGAATAGTTATGATGGGTGTTTTGTTTCATGTGTGTGATAGTGATAGAGTGGTTGTGGTTGAGTTGGCTATAAATAGTGTAAATATGGTGGAAGTTATGATGATGTAAATGATTAGGTTTAGTAATGTTATGGTGGGATTGTATGGTAAAATTGCTGTTATTCAGCCTATGTGGGCAATTGATGAGTAAGCTATAATTTTTCGTAGTTGGGTTTGGTTTAATCCTCCTCAGCCTCCGATTATAATGGATAGAATTGATAGGGTTAAGATTATATTTAGGTTGATGGATTGGGATACTTGGTAAAGTACCGATATGGGTGCTAGTTTTTGTCATGTAAGTAAGATTAGGCCTGAAGATAGAGGGATGCCTTGTGTTACTTCTGGGACTCAGAAGTGGAATGGGGCTATTCCTAGTTTTATGGCGAGGGCTATTGTTATGAGTATGGAGGCTGTTGGGTTAAATAGTTTTATTACGGTTCATTGGCCTGAGAATATTAAGTTGATGATAATGGCTATTATTAGTAGTATTGAGGCTGTTGATTGAGTTAGGAAATATTTAGTTGATGCTTCTGTGGCTCGTGGGTTGTGTTTTTTTATTATAATAGGAATGATGGCGAGTATATTTATTTCAAATCCGATTCAGATGAGTAGTCAGTGGGAGCTAATTATAACGATAATGGTTCCAAGTATTATAGTTATTAAGATAATAATGAGAGTGATTGGGTTTATTAGTACGGGAAGGATACAAACCAACATTTTCGGGGTATGGGCCCGATAGCTTAATTAGCTGACCTTACTATTAGAATTTGGTGTAATTGGGAGCACGAAGAGTTTTGAGTTCTTAGGAGTAGGTTCAATTCCTATAGTTCTAGAAATAAGAGGATTTAAACCTCTATAATTTACTCTATCAAAGTAACTCTTTTGTCAGACATATTTCTTATGTTTGTGGGGGGATACTTGATAGGAGAATAGGTAGAGATACATGTCATATGCATAGGGCTAGCGTTAGGGGTAGAAAATTTTTTCATAATAAGTGCATCAGTTGATCATAGCGGAATCGGGGGTAGGATGTTCGGATTCATAGGAAGGTCATTGTGAGTAGTAGTGATTTGATGATAAAGTTAATTGCGTAGAGTTCTGGTATGTATGGGTTATGGGATGCTCCTAGGAAGAGGGTTGTTGTGAAGATATTTATTATAATAATGTTTGCATATTCTGCTATAAAGAATAGGGCGAATGGTCCTGCGGCGTATTCTACATTAAAGCCCGATACTAGTTCAGATTCTCCTTCAGTAAGATCAAATGGTGCTCGGTTTGTTTCTGCTAGTGTTGAAATGAATCATATTATTGCTAAGGGTCATGCTGGGAAGATTAGTCATACTTGTTCTTGTGTAATGATTAATGTAGAGAGAGTGAAGGATCCATTTATTAGTAAGATTGATAGTAAGATAATTGCTAGTGTAACTTCATATGAAATTGTTTGTGCTACTGCTCGTAGGGCTCCAATAAGAGCGTATTTTGAGTTGGAGGCTCAGCCTGATCAGAGGATCGAGTATACGGCTAAGCTTGATATAGCTAATATGAAAAGGATTCCTAAGTTTATATTGATGAGGGGATAGGGTATGGGTAGGGGGATTCATATAGTTAAGGCTAGGGTTAGGGCTAGGATGGGGGCTAGAATAAATATTGAGATTGAGGATGTGGCAGGTCGTAGGGGTTCTTTAATGAAAAGTTTGATTGCATCGGCGATGGGTTGGAGTAAGCCATATGGTCCTACAATATTTGGGCCTTTTCGGAGTTGTATGTAGCCTAGGATTTTTCGTTCAACTAGTGTAAGAAAAGCTACGGCTAGAAGAATGGGGATAATAAGTGTTAAGATGTTGAGTATAAACATTTTGTTAAGGAGAGGATTTGAATCTCTGAGTATAAAGGTTTAAGTTTTACGCAATTACCGGGCTCTGCCACCTTAACTGGGCCCTTTTCTAGGGCAGGTATTGTTTGTGAGGTCAATTGAGATAAAGTCATTGATTGATTTAAGGCGCTTTGTTGAAGTTGGCCTTATTTCTCTTGTCCTTTCGTACTGGGAGAAATACATAACAGATAGAAACCGACCTGGATTACTCCGGTCTGAACTCAGATCACGTAGGACTTTAATCGTTGAACAAACGAACCTTTGATAGCGGTTGCACCATCGGGGTGTCCTGATCCAACATCGAGGTCGTAAACCCTATTGTCGATATGGACTCTTGAATAGGATTGCGCTGTTATCCCTAGGGTAACTTGTTCCGTTGATCAAGTCTTTGGATCAATAAACGATAGTTTGATTTGACTTGTGGGTCTAGTCTTTAAAATCGTTCGGAGGATTTTTTGTTCTCCGAGGTCACCCCAACCAAAACTGCTAGTCCATAAAGAGTGTTGTTATCCCTTAATGGTTAAGTTTATTTTCTTTGGACTAGTTAGTTAAAGCTCCATAGGGTCTTCTCGTCTTGTTGGTTTATTCCCGCCTCTTCACGGGAAGGTCAATTTCACTGATTGGAAGTAAGAGACAGTAAAACCCTCGTGTGGCCGTTCATACAAGTCCTTATTTAGAGAACAAATGATTATGCTACCTTTGCACGGTCAGGATACCGCGGCCGTTTAACGTCTAGTCACTGGGCAGGCAGTGCCTCCAATACTGGGGATGCTGGAGGTGATGTTTTTGGTAAACAGGCGGGATTTGTGTTTGCCGAGTTCCTTTTACTTCTTTTAATCTTTCCTGGGTGCACTCCTGTGTTGGATTAACAGTATAATTAATAAATTATTTATTGTTGGGTTATTTTTATTTACTGTTAACAGTCAGAGTATTATCAGATACTGACTTAAACTTGTGCAAGGAGAAAATATTTCTTGTTACTCATATTAACATTATTGCTTCTATTTAGTAATAGAATAGTCCAGTACTAGGTCTAGGAGTTGGTTATATTGTTGTTGGGATTAGTATTGTTTTTATTGTTGAGCTTTAACGCTTTCTTAATAGATGGCTGCTTTTAGGCCTACTATGGTGTTGTAAGATCTTACTCTCTAGTGAAGGTTGTACCCATTTCTAAAAGGCTGTACCTTTTTAGACTAACTTTTAAAGATACAGTGAGATTTGTTTATATTTTTTGGTATCTTTAAAGCTGAACTAAGATTCATTTTCTGGACAACCAGCTATCACCAGGCTCGTTAGGCATGTCACCTCTACTTATAGATCTTCTCACTATTTTGCCACATAGATGAGTTGGTTCTAATAAACTGTCTATAGGTAGCTCGTCTGGTTTCGGGTTACTTAGCTGAAATTCGTTTTGTTAAGTTTTTTGCTCGTTAATTCATTATGCAAAAGGTACAAGGGTTAATCTTTGCTTTTTTGTACTTTGATTATTTTCTTTCATCGTTCCCTTACGGTACTTTCTCTATAGCGCCATGTTTAGAATTTCTATCTCCTATACTTTAATAGGGGTAAATGTTTTGTTTTAGTATGTTTTGGTTATTGGATTGAAGAGTGGGGGTTTGGGCTAGGCATAGTTCAAAACATTCACAGTACACGAAATCTTCTAGGTGTAAACTAGATGCTTTAATTAAGCTATGTCTTGGTTTGTCCAAGCACACTTTCCAGTATGCTTACCTTGTTACGACTTACCTCCTCTCGTGTAATTGGTGCATGTAAATAGGTTTGGGTGCATATATTTACTTGAGGAGGGTGACGGGCGGTGTGTGCGTGCTTCATGGCCTGGTTCAACTAAGCACTCTATTCTTAGTTTACTACTAAATCCTCCTTTGGCTGTTAGTTTCATAATGGCTTTCGTATTAAGTTTTCTTGGATAGAAAATGTAGCCCATTTCTTCCCATTCCATAGGTTACACCTTGACCTAACGTTTTTATGTGTTATGATTGAGCTTACTTTTGTTCCTTTTCAGGGTTTGCTGAAGATGGCGGTATACAGACTGTATTAGCAAGGATTGGTGAGGTTTATCGGGGTTTATCGATTATAGAACAGGCTCCTCTAGAAGGGTGTAAAGCACCGCCAAGTCCTTTGAGTTTTGGGCCGTTGCCGGTAGTACTCTGGCGAATAATCTTGTTTTTGCAATTATTTATGTTTAGGGCTAAGCATAGTGGGGTATCTAATCCCAGTTTGGGTCTTAGCTATAGTGTGTCAGTTGTCGTAGAGTTACTTTCGTCACTTATTTTTGTTATAATTATGGCTTTTTACAGCTTAATTAGGATTTAACTCTATTTGGTGTA
>NW_026292428.1:0-89920 GCF_023091745.1 Budorcas taxicolor
CCAGGAGCGTCTGCCTGTCTGGCGCAGCCTGCTCCTTCCCGGGCAGGAAGCCTAGCAGCGAGGCCAGTCTGGGCAAGGCTCGCCCAGGGCAGAGCAGCCTCACGCCAGCAACTCTGCCAGATCGGGCCTCTGAGCAGAGCTGGAGCTCTGCCGTACTGGAGGCTCACTGGGCTCCGCCCAAGGAGTGAGTGCAGACGCACGCAGCTGGGCTGCCTCCTCTTCTCCCGAGGAGGCTCGCTTCCCGCATGCTGTGCACTAGGCTTCCAGGCGGGGGCGCCCCGCGCCCCCTACAGGTCTTGGCTCAGGGGCTGCTTCCCTGGAGCTGGGGCTGCCGGCGGGAGCCCAGACACGCAGGGGCAGGCCCCACCACCTGCACACGTCTCTGCTGGGGAGCAGAGCGCTAGGGACATGACGTCTGTCAGGCACCTTCCTGGGCGCCCACGGAGTCAGCCTCCGGGAGTGTGGGGCTGCAGACCACAGCCAGGGGACCTGGGAGCCTTGTGCTCCCCGTGCGGCGCTGAGTCTGGGCGGCCAAGCAACCGCTGGTGGAGCCCTGCACTTGCCCTCCCCTCCCCTCTACGAGAGGCCTCACTGCTGGAGGGCTTGGCAGTGTGCAAGCCACCGGCTCCTAAGCCTTCCCCAAGGACGCCCGGGGCCTAGATGCAAAGGCAAGGCAGGAGTGGAGCTGAGGCCAGGAAGGCGCCAGTGGCCTCTCCCAGCATCGCACAGCCTGCTCCTTCCCGGGCAGCAAGCCTAGCAGCGAGGCAAGCCTGGGCAAGTCTCGCCCAGGGCAGAGCAGCCTCGCGCAAGGCACTTGACTAGATCCGGCCTCTGAGCAGAGCTGGAGCTCTGCCGTCCTGGAGGCACACTCGGCTCGGCCCAAGCCGGGATTGCAGCTGCACGCGGCTTGGCTCCCTCGACTCTTCCCAAGGAGGCTCGCTTCCAAGCGGACCGTGCACTTGGCTTCCAGGCAGGGACGCCCCGCGCCTCCTGCAGGTCTTGGCACAGGGGCTGCTTCCCCTGAGCGGAGGCTGTGGGCGGCAGCCCAGACACGCAGGGGCAGGCCCCAACCACCTGCACACGTCTCTGCTGGTGGGGAGAGCACTAGGGAAATGACGTCTGTCAGGCACCTTCTGGGCGCTCACGGAGTCAGCCTCCGGGTGTGTGGGGCTGCAGACCACAGCCAGGGGCCCTGGGAAGCCTGGTGCTCTCCGTGCTGTGCTGAGTCTGGGCGGCCAAGCGACCGCTGGAGGAGCCCTGCACTTGCCATTCCCTTCCCTATGACAGAGCTCTCACGGCTGGAGGGCTTGGCAGCGTGCACCCCACCGGCCCCTAAGCCCTCCGCAAGGACGCCTGGGGACTAGGTGCAAAGGCAAGGCAGGAGTGGAGCTGAGGCCAGGAAGGCGCCAGGAGCGTCTGCCTGTCTGGCGCAGCCTGCTCCTTCCCGGGCAGGAAGCCTAGCAGCGAGGCCAGTCTGGGCAAGGCTCGCCCAGGGCAGAGCAGACTCACGCCAGCAACTCTGCCAGATCGGGCCTCTGAGCAGAGCTGGAGCTCTGCCGTACTGGAGGCTCACTGGGCTCCGCCCAAGGAGTGAGTGCAGACGCACGCAGCTGGGCTGCCTCCTCTTCTCCCGAGGAGGCTCGCTTCCCGCATGCTGTGCACTAGGCTTCCAGGCGGGGGCGCCCCGCGCCCCCTACAGGTCTTGGCTCAGGGGCTGCTTCCCTGGAGCTGGGGCTGCCGGCGGGAGCCCAGACACGCAGGGGCAGGCCCCACCACCTGCACACGTCTCTGCTGGGGAGCAGAGCGCTAGGGACATGACGTCTGTCAGGCACCTTCTGGGCGCCCACGGAGTCAGCCTCCGGGAGTGTGGGGCTGCAGACCACAGCCAGGGGACCTGGGAGCCTTGTGCTCCCCGTGCGGCGCTGAGTCTGGGCGGCCAAGCAACCGCTGGTGGAGCCCTGCACTTGCCCTCCCCTCCCCTCTACGAGAGGCCTCACTGCTGGAGGGCTTGGCAGTGTGCAAGCCACCGGCTCCTAAGCCTTCCCCAAGGACGCCCGGGGCCTAGATGCAAAGGCAAGGCAGGAGTGGAGCTGAGGCCAGGAAGGCGCCAGTGGCCTCTCCCAGCATCGCACAGCCTGCTCCTTCCCGGGCAGCAAGCCTAGCAGCGAGGCAAGCCTGGGCAAGTCTCGCCCAGGGCAGAGCAGCCTCGCGCAAGGCACTTGACTAGATCCGGCCTCTGAGCAGAGCTGGAGCTCTGCCGTCCTGGAGGCACACTCGGCTCGGCCCAAGCCGGGATTGCAGCTGCACGCGGCTTGGCTCCCTCGACTCTTCCCAAGGAGGCTCGCTTCCAAGCGGACCGTGCACTTGGCTTCCAGGCAGGGACGCCCCGCGCCTCCTGCAGGTCTTGGCACAGGGGCTGCTTCCCCTGAGCGGAGGCTGTGGGCGGCAGCCCAGACACGCAGGGGCAGGCCCCAACCACCTGCACACGTCTCTGCTGGTGGGGAGAGCACTAGGGAAATGACGTCTGTCAGGCACCTTCTGGGCGCTCACGGAGTCAGCCTCCGGGTGTGTGGGGCTGCAGACCACAGCCAGGGGCCCTGGGAAGCCTGGTGCTCTCCGTGCTGTGCTGAGTCTGGGCGGCCAAGCGACCGCTGGAGGAGCCCTGCACTTGCCATTCCCTTCCCTATGACAGAGCTCTCACGGCTGGAGGGCTTGGCAGCGTGCACCCCACCGGCCCCTAAGCCCTCCGCAAGGACGCCTGGGGACTAGGTGCAAAGGCAAGGCAGGAGTGGAGCTGAGGCCAGGAAGGCGCCAGGAGCGTCTGCCTGTCTGGCGCAGCCTGCTCCTTCCCGGGCAGGAAGCCTAGCAGCGAGGCCAGTCTGGGCAAGGCTCGCCCAGGGCAGAGCAGCCTCACGCCAGCAACTCTGCCAGATCGGGCCTCTGAGCAGAGCTGGAGCTCTGCCGTACTGGAGGCTCACTGGGCTCCGCCCAAGGAGTGAGTGCAGACGCACGCAGCTGGGCTGCCTCCTCTTCTCCCGAGGAGGCTCGCTTCCCGCATGCTGTGCACTAGGCTTCCAGGCGGGGGCGCCCCGCGCCCCCTACAGGTCTTGGCTCAGGGGCTGCTTCCCTGGAGCTGGGGCTGCCGGCGGGAGCCCAGACACGCAGGGGCAGGCCCCACCACCTGCACACGTCTCTGCTGGGGAGCAGAGCGCTAGGGACATGACGTCTGTCAGGCACCTTCTGGGCGCCCACGGAGTCAGCCTCCGGGAGTGTGGGGCTGCAGACCACAGCCAGGGGACCTGGGAGCCTTGTGCTCCCCGTGCGGCGCTGAGTCTGGGCGGCCAAGCAACCGCTGGTGGAGCCCTGCACTTGCCCTCCCCTCCCCTCTACGAGAGGCCTCCCTGCTGGAGGGCTTGGCAGTGTGCAAGCCACCGGCTCCTAAGCCTTCCCCAAGGACGCCCGGGGCCTAGATGCAAAGGCAAGGCAGGAGTGGAGCTGAGGCCAGGAAGGCGCCAGTGGCCTCTCCCAGCATCGCACAGCCTGCTCCTTCCCGGGCAGCAAGCCTAGCAGCGAGGCAAGCCTGGGCAAGTCTCGCCCAGGGCAGAGCAGCCTCGCGCAAGGCACTTGACTAGATCCGGCCTCTGAGCAGAGCTGGAGCTCTGCCGTCCTGGAGGCACACTCGGCTCGGCCCAAGCCGGGATTGCAGCTGCACGCGGCTTGGCTCCCTCGACTCTTCCCAAGGAGGCTCGCTTCCAAGCGGACCGTGCACTTGGCTTCCAGGCAGGGACGCCCCGCGCCTCCTGCAGGTCTTGGCACAGGGGCTGCTTCCCCTGAGCGGAGGCTGTGGGCGGCAGCCCAGACACGCAGGGGCAGGCCCCAACCACCTGCACACGTCTCTGCTGGTGGGGAGAGCACTAGGGAAATGACGTCTGTCAGGCACCTTCTGGGCGCTCACGGAGTCAGCCTCCGGGTGTGTGGGGCTGCAGACCACAGCCAGGGGCCCTGGGAAGCCTGGTGCTCTCCGTGCTGTGCTGAGTCTGGGCGGCCAAGCGACCGCTGGAGGAGCCCTGCACTTGCCATTCCCTTCCCTATGACAGAGCTCTCACGGCTGGAGGGCTTGGCAGCGTGCACCCCACCGGCCCCTAAGCCCTCCGCAAGGACGCCTGGGGACTAGGTGCAAAGGCAAGGCAGGAGTGGAGCTGAGGCCAGGAAGGCGCCAGGAGCGTCTGCCTGTCTGGCGCAGCCTGCTCCTTCCCGGGCAGGAAGCCTAGCAGCGAGGCCAGTCTGGGCAAGGCTCGCCCAGGGCAGAGCAGCCTCACGCCAGCAACTCTGCCAGATCGGGCCTCTGAGCAGAGCTGGAGCTCTGCCGTACTGGAGGCTCACTGGGCTCCGCCCAAGGAGTGAGTGCAGACGCACGCAGCTGGGCTGCCTCCTCTTCTCCCGAGGAGGCTCGCTTCCCGCATGCTGTGCACTAGGCTTCCAGGCGGGGGCGCCCCGCGCCCCCTTACAGGTCTTGGCTCAGGGGCTGCTTCCCTGGAGCTGGGGCTGCCGGCCGGGAGCCCAGACACGCAGGGGCAGGCCCCACCACCTGCACACGTCTCTGCTGGGGAGCAGAGCGCTAGGGACATGACGTCTGTCAGGCACTTCTGGGCGCCCACGGAGTCAGCCTCCGGGAGTGTGGGGCTGCAGACCACAGCCAGGGGACCTGGGAGCCTTGTGCTCCCCGTGCGGCGCTGAGTCTGGGCGGCCAAGCAACCGCTGGTGGAGCCCTGCACTTGCCCTCCCCTCCCCTCTACGAGAGGCCTCACTGCTGGAGGGCTTTGGCAGTGTGCAAGCCACCGGCTCCTAAGCCTTCCCCAAGGACGCCCGGGGCCTAGATGCAAAGGCAAGGCAGGAGTGGAGCTGAGGCCAGGAAGGCGCCAGTGGCCTCTCCCAGCATCGCACAGCCTGCTCCTTCCCGGGCAGCAAGCCTAGCAGCGAGGCAAGCCTGGCAAGTCTCGCCCAGGGGCAGAGCAGCCTCGCGCAAGGCACTTGACTAGATCGGCCTCTGAGCAGAGCTGGAGCTCTGCCGTCCTGGAGGCACACTCGGCTCGGCCCAAGCCGGGATTGCAGCTGCACGCGGCTTGGCTCCCTCGACTCTTCCCAAGGAGGCTCGCTTCCAAGCGGACCGTGCACTTGGCTTCCAGGCAGGGACGCCCCGCGCCTCCTGCAGGTCTTGGCACAGGGCTGCTTCCCCTGAGCGGAGGCTGTGGGCGGCAGCCCAGACACGCAGGGGCAGGCCCCAACCACCTGCACACGTCTCTGCTGGTGGGGAGAGCACTAGGGAAATGACGTCTGTCAGGCACCTTCTGGGCGCTCACGGAGTCAGCCTCCGGGTGTGTGGGGCTGCAGACCACAGCCAGGGGCCCTGGGAAGCCTGGTGCTCTCCGTGCTGTGCTGAGTCTGGGCGGCCAAGCGACCGCTGGAGGAGCCCTGCACTTGCCATTCCCTTCCCTATGACAGAGCTCTCACGGCTGGAGGGCTTGGCAGCGTGCACCCCACCGGCCCCTAAGCCCTCCGCAAGGAGCCCTGGGGACTAGGGCAAAGGCAAGGCAGGAGTGGAGCTGAGGCCAGGAAGGCGCCAGGGTGCGTCTGCACTGTCTGGCGCAGCCTGCTCCTTCCGGGCAGGAAGCCTAGCAGCGAGGCCAGTCTGGGCAAGGCTCGCCCAGGGCAGAGCAGACTCACGCCAGCAACTCTGCCAGATCGGGCCTCTGAGCAGAGCTGGAGCTCTGCCGTACTGGAGGCTCACTGGGCTCCGCCCAAGGAGTGAGTGCAGACGCACGCAGCTGGGCTGCCCTCCCCCCTCTTCTCCCGAGGAGGCTCGCTTCCCGCATGCTGTGCACTAGGCTTCCAGGCGGGGGCGCCCCGCGCCCCCTACAGGTCTGGCTCAGGGGCTGCTTCCCTGGAGCTGGGGCTGCCGGCGGGAGCCCAGACACGCAGGGGCAGGCCCCACCACCTGCACACGTCTCTGCTGGGGAGCAGAGCGCTAGGGACATGACGTCTGTCAGGCACCTTCTGGGCGCCCACGGAGTCAGCCTCCGGGAGTGTGGGGCTGCAGACCACAGCCAGGGGACCTGGGAGCCTTGTGCTCCCCGTGCGGCGCTGAGTCTGGGCGGCCAAGCAACCGCTGGTGGAGCCCTGCACTTGCCCTCCCCTCCCCTCTACGAGAGGCCTCACTGCTGGAGGGCTTGGCAGTGTGCAAGCCACCGGCTCCTAAGCCTTCCCCAAGGACGCCCGGGGCCTAGATGCAAAGGCCAAGGCAGGAGTGGAGCTGAGGCCAGGAAGGCGCCAGTGGCCTCTCCCAGCATCGCACAGCCTGCTCCTTCCCGGGCAGCAAGCCTAGCAGCGAGGCAAGCCTGGGCAAGTCTCGCCCAGGGCAGAGCAGCCTCGCGCAAGGCACTTGACTAGATCCGGCCTCTGAGCAGAGCTGGAGCTCTGCCGTCCTGGAGGCACACTCGGCTCGGCCCAAGCCGGGATTGCAGCTGCACGCGGCTTGGCTCCCTCGACTCTTCCCAAGGAGGCTCGCTTCCAAGCGGACCGTGCACTTGGCTTCCAGGCAGGGACGCCCCGCGCCTCCTGCAGGTCTTGGCACAGGGGCTGCTTCCCCTGAGCGGAGGCTGTGGGCGGCAGCCCAGACACGCAGGGGCAGGCCCCCAACCACCTGCACACGTCTCTGCTGGTGGGGAGAGCACTAGGGAAATGACGTCTGTCAGGCACCTTCTGGGCGCTCACGGAGTCAGCCTCCGGGTGTGTGGGGCTGCAGACCACAGCCAGGGGCCCTGGGAAGCCTGGTGCTCTCCGTGCTGTGCTGAGTCTGGGCGGCCAAGCGACCGCTGGAGGAGCCCTGCACTTGCCATTCCCTTCCCTATGACAGAGCTCTCACGGCTGGAGGGCTTGGCAGCGTGCACCCCACCGGCCCTAAGCCCTCCGCAAGGACGCCTGGGGACTAGGTGCAAAGGCAAGGCAGGAGTGGAGCTGAGGCCAGGAAGGCGCCAGGAGCGGTCTGCCTGTCTGGCGCAGCCTGCTCCTTCCCGGGCAGGAAGCCTAGCAGCGAGGCCAGTCTGGGCAAGGCTCGCCCAGGGCAGAGCAGCCTCACGCCAGCAACTCTGCCAGATCGGGCCTCTGAGCAGAGCTGGAGCTCTGCCGTACTGGAGGCTCACTGGGCTCCGCCCAAGGAGTGAGTGCAGACGCACGCAGCTGGGCTGCCTCCTCTTCTCCCGAGGAGGCTCGCTTCCCGCATGCTGTGCAC
Organism: Budorcas taxicolor; assembly: GCF_023091745.1. Taxonomy (NCBI): domain Eukaryota; kingdom Metazoa; phylum Chordata; class Mammalia; order Artiodactyla; family Bovidae; genus Budorcas; species Budorcas taxicolor. Next base: position 7,289 of record NW_026292428.1, read on the forward strand.
TAGGCTTCCAGGCGGGGGCGCCCCGCGCCCCTACAGGTCTTGGCTCAGGGGCTGCTTCCCTGGAGCTGGGGCTGCCGGCGGGAGCCCAGACACGCAGGGGCAGGCCCCACCACCTGCCACGTCTCTGCTGGGAGCAGAGCGCTAGGGACATGACGTCTGTCAGGCACCTTCTGGGCGCCCACGGAGTCAGCCTCCGGGAGTGCTGGGGCTGCAGACCACAGCCAGGGGACCTGGAGCCTTGTGCTCCCCGTGCGGCGCTGAGTCTGGGCGGCCAAGCAAACCGCTGGTGGAGCCCTGCACTTGCCCTCCCCTCCCCTCTACGAGAGGCCTCCCTGCTGGAGGGCTTGGCAGTGTGCAAGCCACCGGCTCCTAAGCCTTCCCCAAGGACGCCCGGGGCCTAGATGCAAAGGCAAGGCAGGAGTGGAGCTGAGGCCAGGAAGGCGCCAGTGGCCTCTCCCAGCATCGCACAGCCTGCTCCTTCCCGGGCAGCAAGCCTAGCAGCGAGGCAAGCTGGGCAAGTCTCGCCCAGGGCAGAGCAGCCTCGCGCAAGGCACTTGACTAGATCCGGCCTCTGAGCAGAGCTGGAGCTCTGCCGTCCTGGAGGCACACTCGGCTCGGCCCAAGCCAGGATTGCAGCTGCACGCGGCTTGGCTCCTCGACTCTTCCCAAGGAGGCTCGCTTCCAAGCGGACCGTGCACTTGGCTTCCAGGCAGGGACGCCCCGCGCCTCCTGCAGGTCTTGGCACAGGGGCTGCTTCCCCTGAGCGGAGGCTGTGGGCGGCAGCCCAGACACGCAGGGGCAGGCCCCAACCACCTGCACACGTCTCTGCTGGTGGGGAGAGCACTAGGAAATGACGTCTGTCAGGCACCTTCTGGGCGCTCACGGAGTCAGCCTCCGGGTGTGTGGGGCTGCAGACCACAGCCAGGGGCCCTGGGAAGCCTGGTGCTCTCCGTGCTGTGCTGAGTCTGGGCGGCCAAGCGACCGCTGGAGGAGCCCTGCACTTGCCATTCCCTTCCCTATGACAGAGCTCTCACGGCTGGAGGGCTTGGCAGCGTGCACCCCACCGGCCCCTAAGCCCTCCGCAAGGACGCCTGGGGACTAGGTGCAAAGGCAAGGCAGGAGTGGAGCTGAGGCCAGGAAGGCGCCAGGAGCGTCTGCCTGTCTGGCGCAGCCTGCTCCTTCCCGGGCAGGAAGCCTAGCAGCGAGGCAAGTCTGGGCAAGGCTCGCCCAGGGCAGAGCAGCCTCACGCCAGCAACTCTGCCAGATCGGGCCTCTGAGCAGAGCTGGAGCTCTGCCGTACTGGAGGCTCACTGGGCTCCGCCCAAGGAGTGAGTGCAGACGCACGCAGCTGGGCTGCCTCCTCTTCTCCCGAGGAGGCTCGCTTCCCGCATGCTGTGCACTAGGCTTCCAGGCGGGGGCGCCCCGCGCCCCCTACAGGTCTTGGCTCAGGGGCTGCTTCCCTGGAGCTGGGGCTGCTGGCGGGAGCCCAGACACGCAGGGGCAGGCCCCACCACCTGCACACGTCTCTGCTGGGGAGCAGAGCGCTAGGGACATGACGTCTGTCAGGCACCTTCTGGGCGCCCACGGAGTCAGCCTCCGGGAGTGTGGGGCTGCAGACCACAGCCAGGGGACCTGGGAGCCTTGTGCTCCCCGTGCGGCGCTGAGTCTGGGCGGCCAAGCAACCGCTGGTGGAGCCCTGCACTTGCCCTCCCCTCCCCTCTACGAGAGGCCTCCCTGCTGGAGGGCTTGGCAGTGTGCAAGCCACCGGCTCCTAAGCCTTCCCAAGGACGCCCGGGGCCTAGATGCAAAGGCAAGGCAGGAGTGGAGCTGAGGCCAGGAAGGCGCCAGTGGCCTCTCCCAGCATCGCACAGCCTGCTCCTTCCCGGGCAGCAAGCCTAGCAGCGAGGCAAGCCTGGGCAAGTCTCGCCCAGGGCAGAGCAGCCTCGCGCAAGGCACTTGACTAGATCCGGCCTCTGAGCAGAGCTGGAGCTCTGCCGTCCTGGAGGCACACTCGGCTCGGCCCAAGCCGGGATTGCAGCTGCACGCGGCTTGGCTCCCTCGACTCTTCCCAAGGAGGCTCGCTTCCAAGCGGACCGTGCACTTGGCTTCCAGGCAGGGACGCCCCGCGCCTCCTGCAGGTCTTGGCACAGGGGCTGCTTCCCCTGAGCGGAGGCTGTAGGCGGCAGCCCAGACACGCAGGGGCAGGCCCCAACCACCTGCACACGTCTCTGCTGGTGGGGAGAGCACTAGGGAAATGACGTCTGTCAGGCACCTTCTGGGCGCTCACGGAGTCAGCCTCCGGGTGTGTGGGGCTGCAGACCACAGCCAGGGGCCCTGGGAAGCCTGGTGCCTCTCCGTGCTGTGCTGAGTCTGGGCGGCCAAGCGACCGCTGGAGGAGCCCTGCACTTGCCATTCCCTTCCCTATGACAGAGCTCTCACGGCTGGAGGGCTTGGCAGCGTGCACCCCACCGGCCCCTAAGCCCTCCGCAAGGACGCCTGGGGACTAGGTGCAAAGGCAAGGCAGGAGTGGAGCTGAGGCCAGGAAGGCGCCAGGAGCGTCTGCCTGTCTGGCGCAGCCTGCTCCTTCCCGGGCAGGAAGCCTAGCAGCGAGGCAAGTCTGGGCAAGGCTCGCCCAGGGCAGAGCAGCCTCACGCCAGCAACTCTGCCAGATCGGGCCTCTGAGCAGAGCTGGAGCTCTGCCGTACTGGAGGCTCACTGGGCTCCGCCCAAGGAGTGAGTGCAGACGCACGCAGCTGGGCTGCCTCCTCTTCTCCCGAGGAGGCTCGCTTCCCGCATGCTGTGCACTAGGCTTCCAGGCGGGGGCGCCCCGCGCCCCCTACAGGTCTTGGCTCAGGGGCTGCTTCCCTGGAGCTGGGGCTGCCGGCGGGAGCCCAGACACGCAGGGGCAGGCCCCACCACCTGCCACACGTCTCTGCTGGGGAGCAGAGCGCTAGGGACATGACGTCTGTCAGGCACCTTCTGGGCGCCCACGGAGTCAGCCTCCGGGAGTGTGGGGCTGCAGACCACAGCCAGGGGACCTGGGAGCCTTGTGCTCCCCGTGCGGCGCTGAGTCCTGGGCGGCCAAGCAACCGCTGGTGGAGCCCTGCACTTGCCCTCCCCTCCCCTCTACGAGAGGCCTCCCTGCTGGAGGCTTGGCAGTGTGCAAGCCACCGGCTCCTAAGCCTTCCCCAAGGACGCCCGGGGCCTAGATGCAAAGGCAAGGCAGGAGTGGAGCTGAGGCCAGGAAGGCGCCAGTGGCCTCTCCCAGCATCGCACAGCCTGCTCCTTCCCGGGCAGCAAGCCTAGCAGCGAGGCAAGCCTGGGCAAGTCTCGCCCAGGGCAGAGCAGCCTCGCGCAAGGCACTTGACTAGATCCGGCCTCTGAGCAGAGCTGGAGCTCTGCCGTCCTGGAGGCACACTCGGCTCGGCCCAAGCCGGGATTGCAGCTGCACGCGGCTTGGCTCCCTCGACTCTTCCCAAGGAGGCTCGCTTCCAAGCGGACCGTGCACTTGGCTTCCAGGCAGGGACGCCCCGCGCCTCCTGCAGGTCTTGGCACAGGGGCTGCTTCCCCTGAGCGGAGGCTGTAGGCGGCAGCCCAGACACGCAGGGGCAGGCCCCAACCACCTGCACACGTCTCTGCTGGTGGGGAGAGCACTAGGGAAATGACGTCTGTCAGGCACCTTCTGGGCGCTCACGGAGTCAGCCTCCGGGTGTGTGGGGCTGCAGACCACAGCCAGGGGCCCTGGGAAGCCTGGTGCTCTCCGTGCTGTGCTGAGTCTGGGCGGCCAAGCGACCGCTGGAGGAGCCCTGCACTTGCCATTCCCTTCCCTATGACAGAGCTCTCACGGCTGGAGGGCTTGGCAGCGTGCACCCCACCGGCCCCTAAGCCCTCCGCAAGGACGCCTGGGGGACTAGGTGCAAAGGCAAGGCAGGAGTGGAGCTGAGGCCAGGAAGGCGCCAGGAGCGTCTGCCTGTCTGGCGCAGCCTGCTCCTTCCCGGGCAGGAAGCCTAGCAGCGAGGCAAGTCTGGGCAAGGCTCGCCCAGGGCAGAGCAGCCTCACGCCAGCAACTCTGCCAGATCGGGCCTCTGAGCATAGCTGGATCTCTGCCGTACTGGAGGCTCACTGGGCTCCGCCCAAGGAGTGAGTGCAGACGCACGCAGCTGGGCTGCCTCCTCTTCTCCGCGGAGGCTCGCTTCCCGCATGCTGTGCACTAGGCTTCCAGGCGGGGGCGCCCCGCGCCCCCTACAGGTCTTGGCTCAGGGGCTGCTTCCTGGAGCTGGGGCTGCCGGCGGAGCCCAGACACGCAGGGGCAGGCCCCACCACCTGCACACGTCTCTGCTGGGGAGCAGAGCGCTAGGGACATGACGTCTGTCAGGCACCTTCTGGGCGCCCACGGAGTCAGGCCTCCCGGGTGTGTGGGGCTGCAGACCACAGCCAGGGGACCTGGGAGCCTTGTGCTCTCCGTGCGGCGCTGAGTCTGGGCGGCCAAGCGAGCGCTGGAGGAGCCCTGCACTTGCCCTCCCCCTCCCCTCTACGAGAGGCCTCACTGCTGAGGGCTTGGCAGTGTGCAAGCCACCGGCTCCTAAGCCTTCCCCAAGGACGCCCGGGGCCTAGATGCAAAGGCAAGGCAGGAGTGGAGCTGAGGCCAGGAAGGCGCCAGTGGCCTCTCCCAGCATCGCACAGCCTGCTCCTTCCGGGCAGCAAGCCTAGCAGCGAGGCAAGCCTGGGCAAGTCTCGCCCAGGGCAGAGCAGCCTCGCGCAAGGCACTTGACTAGATCCGGCCTCTGAGCAGAGCTGGAGCTCTGCCGTCCTGGAGGCACACTCGGCTCGGCCCAAGCAGGGATTGCAGCTGCACGCGGCTTGGCTCCCTCGACTCTTCCCAAGGAGGCTCGCTTCCAAGCGGACCGTGCACTTGGCTTCCAGGCAGGGACGCCCCGCACCTCCTGCAGGTCTTGGCACAGGGGCTGCTTCCCCTGAGCGGAGGCTGTGGGCGGCAGCCCAGACACGCAGGGGCAGGCCCAACCACCTGCACACGTCTCTGCTGGTGGGGAGAGCACTAGGGAAATGACGTCTGTCAGGCACCTTCTGGGCGCTCACGGAGTCAGCCTCCGGGTGTGTGGGGCTGCAGACCACAGCCAGGGGCCCTGGGAAGCCTGGTGCTCTCCGTGCTGTGCTGAGTCTGGGCGGCCAAGCGACCGCTGGAGGAGCCCTGCACTTGCCATTCCCTTCCCTATGACAGAGCTCTCACGGCTGGAGGGCTTGGCAGCGTGCACCCCACCGGCCCCTAAGCCCTCCGCAAGGACGCCTGGGGACTAGGTGCAAAGGCAAGGCAGGAGTGGAGCTGAGGCCAGGAAGGCGCCAGGAGCGTCTGCCTGTCTGGCGCAGCCTGCTCCTTCCCGGGCAGGAAGCCTAGCAGCGAGGCAAGTCTGGGCAAGGCTCGCCCAGGGCAGAGCAGCCTCACGCCAGCAACTCTGCCAGATCGGGCCTCTGAGCAGAGCTGGAGCTCTGCCGTACTGGAGGCTCACTGGGCTCCGCCCAAGGAGTGAGTGCAGACGCACGCAGCTGGGCTGCCTCCTCTTCTCCCGAGGAGGCTCGCTTCCCGCATGCTGTGCACTAGGCTTCCAGGCGGGGGCGCCCCGCGCCCCCTACAGGTCTTGGCTCAGGGGCTGCTTCCCTGGAGCTGGGGCTGCTGGCGGGAGCCCAGACACGCAGGGGCAGGCCCCACCACCTGCACACGTCTCTGCTGGGGAGCAGAGCGCTAGGGACATGACGTCTGTCAGGCACCTTCTGGGCGCCCACGGAGTCAGCCTCCGGGAGTGTGGGGCTGCAGACCACAGCCAGGGGACCTGGGAGCCTTGTGCTCCCCGTGCGGCGCTGAGTCTGGGCGGCCAAGCAACCGCTGGTGGAGCCCTGCACTTGCCCTCCCCTCCCCTCTACGAGAGGCCTCCCTGCTGGAGGGCTTGGCAGTGTGCAAGCCACCGGCTCCTAAGCCTTCCCCAAGGACGCCCGGGGCCTAGATGCAAAGGCAAGGCAGGAGTGGAGCTGAGGCCAGGAAGGCGCCAGTGGCCTCTCCCAGCATCGCACAGCCTGCTCCTTCCCGGGCAGCAAGCCTAGCAGCGAGGCAAGCCTGGGCAAGTCTCGCCCAGGGCAGAGCAGCCTCGCGCAAGGCACTTGACTAGATCCGGCCTCTGAGCAGAGCTGGAGCTCTGCCGTCCTGGAGGCACACTCGGCTCGGCCCAAGCCGGGATTGCAGCTGCACGCGGCTTGGCTCCCTCGACTCTTCCCAAGGAGGCTCGCTTCCAAGCGGACCGTGCACTTGGCTTCCAGGCAGGGACGCCCCGCGCCTCCTGCAGGTCTTGGCACAGGGGCTGCTTCCCCTGAGCGGAGGCTGTAGGCGGCAGCCCAGACACGCAGGGGCAGGCCCCAACCACCTGCACACGTCTCTGCTGGTGGGGAGAGCACTAGGGAAATGACGTCTGTCAGGCACCTTCTGGGCGCTCACGGAGTCAGCCTCCGGGTGTGTGGGGCTGCAGACCACAGCCAGGGGCCCTGGGAAGCCTGGTGCTCTCCGTGCTGTGCTGAGTCTGGGCGGCCAAGCGACCGCTGGAGGAGCCCTGCACTTGCCATTCCCTTCCCTATGACAGAGCTCTCACGGCTGGAGGGCTTGGCAGCGTGCACCCCACCGGCCCCTAAGCCCTCCGCAAGGACGCCTGGGGACTAGGTGCAAAGGCAAGGCAGGAGTGGAGCTGAGGCCAGGAAGGCGCCAGGAGCGTCTGCCTGTCTGGCGCAGCCTGCTCCTTCCCGGGCAGGAAGCCTAGCAGCGAGGCAAGTCTGGGCAAGGCTCGCCCAGGGCAGAGCAGCCTCACGCCAGCAACTCTGCCAGATCGGGCCTCTGAGCAGAGCTGGAGCTCTGCCGTACTGGAGGCTCACTGGGCTCCGCCCAAGGAGTGAGTGCAGACGCACGCAGCTGGGCTGCCTCCTCTTCTCCCGAGGAGGCTCGCTTCCCGCATGCTGTGCACTAGGCTTCCAGGCGGGGGCGCCCCGCGCCCCCTACAGGTCTTGGCTCAGGGGCTGCTTCCCTGGAGCTGGGGCTGCCGGCGGGAGCCCAGACACGCAGGGGCAGGCCCCACCACCTGCACACGTCTCTGCTGGGGAGCAGAGCGCTAGGGACATGACGTCTGTCAGGCACCTTCTGGGCGCCCACGGAGTCAGCCTCCGGGAGTGTGGGGCTGCAGACCACAGCCAGGGGACCTGGGAGCCTTGTGCTCCCCGTGCGGCGCTGAGTCTGGGCGGCCAAGCAACCGCTGGTGGAGCCCTGCACTTGCCCTCCCCTCCCCTCTACGAGAGGCCTCCCTGCTGGAGGGCTTGGCAGTGTGCAAGCCACCGGCTCCTAAGCCTTCCCCAAGGACGCCCGGGGCCTAGATGCAAAGGCAAGGCAGGAGTGGAGCTGAGGCCAGGAAGGCGCCAGTGGCCTCTCCCAGCATCGCACAGCCTGCTCCTTCCCGGGCAGCAAGCCTAGCAGCGAGGCAAGCCTGGGCAAGTCTCGCCCAGGGCAGAGCAGCCTCGCGCAAGGCACTTGACTAGATCCGGCCTCTGAGCAGAGCTGGAGCTCTGCCGTCCTGGAGGCACACTCGGCTCGGCCCAAGCCGGGATTGCAGCTGCACGCGGCTTGGCTCCCTCGACTCTTCCCAAGGAGGCTCGCTTCCAAGCGGACCGTGCACTTGGCTTCCAGGCAGGGACGCCCCGCGCCTCCTGCAGGTCTTGGCACAGGGGCTGCTTCCCCTGAGCGGAGGCTGTAGGCGGCAGCCCAGACACGCAGGGGCAGGCCCCAACCACCTGCACACGTCTCTGCTGGTGGGGAGAGCACTAGGGAAATGACGTCTGTCAGGCACCTTCTGGGCGCTCACGGAGTCAGCCTCCGGGTGTGTGGGGCTGCAGACCACAGCCAGGGGCCCTGGGAAGCCTGGTGCTCTCCGTGCTGTGCTGAGTCTGGGCGGCCAAGCGACCGCTGGAGGAGCCCTGCACTTGCCATTCCCTTCCCTATGACAGAGCTCTCACGGCTGGAGGGCTTGGCAGCGTGCACCCCACCGGCCCCTAAGCCCTCCGCAAGGACGCCTGGGGACTAGGTGCAAAGGCAAGGCAGGAGTGGAGCTGAGGCCAGGAAGGCGCCAGGAGCGTCTGCCTGTCTGGCGCAGCCTGCTCCTTCCCGGGCAGGAAGCCTAGCAGCGAGGCAAGTCTGGGCAAGGCTCGCCCAGGGCAGAGCAGCCTCACGCCAGCAACTCTGCCAGATCGGGCCTCTGAGCAGAGCTGGATCTCTGCCGTACTGGAGGCTCACTGGGCTCCGCCCAAGGAGTGAGTGCAGACGCACGCAGCTGGGCTGCCTCCTCTTCTCCCGCGGAGGCTCGCTTCCCGCATGCTGTGCACTAGGCTTCCAGGCGGGGGCGCCCCGCGCCCCCTACAGGTCTTGGCTCAGGGGCTGCTTCCCTGGAGCTGGGGCTGCCGGCGGGAGCCCAGACACGCAGGGGCAGGCCCCACCACCTGCACACGTCTCTGCTGGGGAGCAGAGCGCTAGGGACATGACGTCTGTCAGGCACCTTCTGGGCGCCCACGGAGTCAGCCTCCGGGTGTGTGGGGCTGCAGACCACAGCCAGGGGACCTGGGAGCCTTGTGCTCTCCGTGCGGCGCTGAGTCTGGGCGGCCAAGCGAGCGCTGGAGGAGCCCTGCACTTGCCCTCCCCTCCCCTCTACGAGAGGCCTCACTGCTGGAGGGCTTGGCAGTGTGCAAGCCACCGGCTCCTAAGCCTTCCCCAAGGACGCCCGGGGCCTAGATGCAAAGGCAAGGCAGGAGTGGAGCTGAGGCCAGGAAGGCGCCAGTGGCCTCTCCCAGCATCGCACAGCCTGCTCCTTCCCGGGCAGCAAGCCTAGCAGCGAGGCAAGCCTGGGCAAGTCTCGCCCAGGGCAGAGCAGCCTCGCGCAAGGCACTTGACTAGATCCGGCCTCTGAGCAGAGCTGGAGCTCTGCCGTCCTGGAGGCACACTCGGCTCGGCCCAAGCAGGGATTGCAGCTGCACGCGGCTTGGCTCCCTCGACTCTTCCCAAGGAGGCTCGCTTCCAAGCGGACCGTGCACTTGGCTTCCAGGCAGGGACGCCCCGCACCTCCTGCAGGTCTTGGCACAGGGGCTGCTTCCCCTGAGCGGAGGCTGTGGGCGGCAGCCCAGACACGCAGGGGCAGGCCCCAACCACCTGCACACGTCTCTGCTGGTGGGGAGAGCACTAGGGAAATGACGTCTGTCAGGCACCTTCTGGGCGCTCACGGAGTCAGCCTCCGGGTGTGTGGGGCTGCAGACCACAGCCAGGGGCCCTGGGAAGCCTGGTGCTCTCCGTGCTGTGCTGAGTCTGGGCGGCCAAGCGACCGCTGGAGGAGCCCTGCACTTGCCATTCCCTTCCCTATGACAGAGCTCTCACGGCTGGAGGGCTTGGCAGCGTGCACCCCACCGGCCCCTAAGCCCTCCGCAAGGACGCCTGGGGACTAGGTGCAAAGGCAAGGCAGGAGTGGAGCTGAGGCCAGGAAGGCGCCAGGAGCGTCTGCCTGTCTGGCGCAGCCTGCTCCTTCCCGGGCAGGAAGCCTAGCAGCGAGGCAAGTCTGGGCAAGGCTCGCCCAGGGCAGAGCAGCCTCACGCCAGCAACTCTGCCAGATCGGGCCTCTGAGCAGAGCTGGAGCTCTGCCGTACTGGAGGCTCACTGGGCTCCGCCCAAGGAGTGAGTGCAGACGCACGCAGCTGGGCTGCCTCCTCTTCTCCCGCGGAGGCTCGCTTCCCGCATGCTGTGCACTAGGCTTCCAGGCGGGGGCGCCCCGCGCCCCCTACAGGTCTTGGCTCAGGGGCTGCTTCCCTGGAGCTGGGGCTGCCGGCGGGAGCCCAGACACGCAGGGGCAGGCCCCACCACCTGCACACGTCTCTGCTGGGGAGCAGAGCGCTAGGGACATGACGTCTGTCAGGCACCTTCTGGGCGCCCACGGAGTCAGCCTCCGGGTGTGTGGGGCTGCAGACCACAGCCAGGGGACCTGGGAGCCTTGTGCTCTCCGTGCGGCGCTGAGTCTGGGCGGCCAAGCGAGCGCTGGAGGAGCCCTGCACTTGCCCTCCCCTCCCCTCTACGAGAGGCCTCACTGCTGGAGGGCTTGGCAGTGTGCAAGCCACCGGCTCCTAAGCCTTCCCCAAGGACGCCCGGGGCCTAGATGCAAAGGCAAGGCAGGAGTGGAGCTGAGGCCAGGAAGGCGCCAGTGGCCTCTCCCAGCATCGCACAGCCTGCTCCTTCCCGGGCAGCAAGCCTAGCAGCGAGGCAAGCCTGGGCAAGTCTCGCCCAGGGCAGAGCAGCCTCGCGCAAGGCACTTGACTAGATCCGGCCTCTGAGCAGAGCTGGAGCTCTGCCGTCCTGGAGGCACACTCGGCTCGGCCCAAGCAGGGATTGCAGCTGCACGCGGCTTGGCTCCCTCGACTCTTCCCAAGGAGGCTCGCTTCCAAGCGGACCGTGCACTTGGATTCCAGGCAGGGACGCCCCGCACCTCCTGCAGGTCTTGGCACAGGGGCTGCTTCCCCTGAGCGGAGGCTGTGGGCGGCAGCCCAGACACGCAGGGGCAGGCCCCAACCACCTGCACACGTCTCTGCTGGTGGGGAGAGCACTAGGGAAATGACGTCTGTCAGGCACCTTCTGGGCGCTCACGGAGTCAGCCTCCGGGTGTGTGGGGCTGCAGACCACAGCCAGGGGCCCTGGGAAGCCTGGTGCTCTCCGTGCTGTGCTGAGTCTGGGCGGCCAAGCGACCGCTGGAGGAGCCCTGCACTTGCCATTCCCTTCCCTATGACAGAGCTCTCACGGCTGGAGGGCTTGGCAGCGTGCACCCCACCGGCCCCTAAGCCCTCCGCAAGGACGCCTGGGGACTAGGTGCAAAGGCAAGGCAGGAGTGGAGCTGAGGCCAGGAAGGCGCCAGGAGCGTCTGCCTGTCTGGCGCAGCCTGCTCCTTCCCGGGCAGGAAGCCTAGCAGCGAGGCCAGTCTGGGCAAGGCTCGCCCAGGGCAGAGCAGCCTCACGCCAGCAACTCTGCCAGATCGGGCCTCTGAGCAGAGCTGGAGCTCTGCCGTACTGGAGGCTCACTGGGCTCCGCCCAAGGAGTGAGTGCAGACGCACGCAGCTGGGCTGCCTCCTCTTCTCCCGCGGAGGCTCGCTTCCCGCATGCTGTGCACTAGGCTTCCAGGCGGGGGCGCCCCGCGCCCCCTACAGGTCTTGGCTCAGGGGCTGCTTCCCTGGAGCTGGGGCTGCCGGCGGGAGCCCAGACACGCAGGGGCAGGCCCCACCACCTGCACACGTCTCTGCTGGGGAGCAGAGCGCTAGGGACATGACGTCTGTCAGGCACCTTCTGGGCGCCCACGGAGTCAGCCTCCGGGAGTGTGGGGCTGCAGACCACAGCCAGGGGACCTGGGAGCCTTGTGCTCCCCGTGCGGCGCTGAGTCTGGGCGGCCAAGCAACCGCTGGTGGAGCCCTGCACTTGCCCTCCCCTCCCCTCTACGAGAGGCCTCCCTGCTGGAGGGCTTGGCAGTGTGCAAGCCACCGGCTCCTAAGCCTTCCCCAAGGACGCCCGGGGCCTAGATGCAAAGGCAAGGCAGGAGTGGAGCTGAGGCCAGGAAGGCGCCAGTGGCCTCTCCCAGCATCGCACAGCCTGCTCCTTCCCGGGCAGCAAGCCTAGCAGCGAGGCAAGCCTGGGCAAGTCTCGCCCAGGGCAGAGCAGCCTCGCGCAAGGCACTTGACTAGATCCGGCCTCTGAGCAGAGCTGGAGCTCTGCCGTCCTGGAGGCACACTCGGCTCGGCCCAAGCCGGGATTGCAGCTGCACGCGGCTTGGCTCCCTCGACTCTTCCCAAGGAGGCTCGCTTCCAAGCGGACCGTGCACTTGGCTTCCAGGCAGGGACGCCCCGCGCCTCCTGCAGGTCTTGGCACAGGGGCTGCTTCCCCTGAGCGGAGGCTGTGGGCGGCAGCCCAGACACGCAGGGGCAGGCCCCAACCACCTGCACACGTCTCTGCTGGTGGGGAGAGCACTAGGGAAATGACGTCTGTCAGGCACCTTCTGGGCGCTCACGGAGTCAGCCTCCGGGTGTGTGGGGCTGCAGACCACAGCCAGGGGCCCTGGGAAGCCTGGTGCTCTCCGTGCTGTGCTGAGTCTGGGCGGCCAAGCGACCGCTGGAGGAGCCCTGCACTTGCCATTCCCTTCCCTATGACAGAGCTCTCACGGCTGGAGGGCTTGGCAGCGTGCACCCCACCGGCCCCTAAGCCCTCCGCAAGGACGCCTGGGGACTAGGTGCAAAGGCAAGGCAGGAGTGGAGCTGAGGCCAGGAAGGCGCCAGGAACGTCTGCCTGTCTGGCGCAGCCTGCTCCTTCCCGGGCAGGAAGCCTAGCAGCGAGGCAAGTCTGGGCAAGGCTCGCCCAGGGCAGAGCAGCCTCACGCCAGCAACTCTGCCAGATCGGGCCTCTGAGCAGAGCTGGAGCTCTGCCGTACTGGAGGCTCACTGGGCTCCGCCCAAGGAGTGAGTGCAGACGCACGCAGCTGGGCTGCCTCCTCTTCTCCCGCGGAGGCTCGCTTCCCGCATGCTGTGCACTAGGCTTCCAGGCGGGGGCGCCCCGCGCCCCCTACAGGTCTTGGCTCAGGGGCTGCTTCCCTGGAGCTGGGGCTGCCGGCGGGAGCCCAGACACGCAGGGGCAGGCCCCACCACCTGCACACGTCTCTGCTGGGGAGCAGAGCGCTAGGGACATGACGTCTGTCAGGCACCTTCTGGGCGCCCACGGAGTCAGCCTCCGGGAGTGTGGGGCTGCAGACCACAGCCAGGGGACCTGGGAGCCTTGTGCTCTCCGTGCGGCGCTGAGTCTGGGCGGCCAAGCAACCGCTGGTGGAGCCCTGCACTTGCCCTCCCCTCCCCTCTACGAGAGGCCTCCCTGCTGGAGGGCTTGGCAGTGTGCAAGCCACCGGCTCCTAAGCCTTCCCCAAGGACGCCCGGGGCCTAGATGCAAAGGCAAGGCAGGAGTGGAGCTGAGGCCAGGAAGGCGCCAGTGGCCTCTCCCAGCATCGCACAGCCTGCTCCTTCCCGGGCAGCAAGCCTAGCATCGAGGCAAGCCTGGGCAAGTGTCGCCCTGGGCAGAGCAGCCTCGCGCAAGGCACTTGACTAGATCCGGCCTCTGAGCAGAGCTGGAGCTCTGCCGTCCTGGAGGCACACTCGGCTCGGCCCAAGCCGGGATTGCAGCTGCACGCGGCTTGGCTCCCTCGACTCTTCCCAAGGAGGCTCGCTTCCAAGCGGACCGTGCACTTGGCTTCCAGGCAGGGACGCCCCGCGCCTCCTGCAGGTCTTGGCACAGGGGCTGCTTCCCCTGAGCGGAGGCTGTGGGCGGCAGCCCAGACACGCAGGGGCAGGCCCCAACCACCTGCACACGTCTCTGCTGGTGGGGAGAGCACTAGGGAAATGACGTCTGTCAGGCACCTTCTGGGCGCTCACGGAGTCAGCCTCCGGGTGTGTGGGGCTGCAGACCACAGCCAGGGGCCCTGGGAAGCCTGGTGCTCTCCGTGCTGTGCTGAGTCTGGGCGGCCAAGCGACCGCTGGAGGAGCCCTGCACTTGCCATTCCCTTCCCTATGACAGAGCTCTCACGGCTGGAGGGCTTGGCAGCGTGCACCCCACCGGCCCCTAAGCCCTCCGCAAGGACGCCTGGGGACTAGGTGCAAAGGCAAGGCAGGAGTGGAGCTGAGGCCAGGAAGGCGCCAGGAGCGTCTGCCTGTCTGGCGCAGCCTGCTCCTTCCCGGGCAGGAAGCCTAGCAGCAAGGCAAGTCTGGGCAAGGCTCGCCCAGGGCAGAGCAGCCTCACGCCAGCAACTCTGCCAGATCGGGCCTCTGAGCAGAGCTGGAGCTCTGCCGTACTGGAGGCTCACTGGGCTCCGCCCAAGGAGTGAGTGCAGACGCACGCAGCTGGGCTGCCTCCTCTTCTCCCGCGGAGGCTCGCTTCCCGCATGCTGTGCACTAGGCTTCCAGGCGGGGGCGCCCCGCGCCCCCTACAGGTCTTGGCTCAGGGGCTGCTTCCCTGGAGCTGGGGCTGCCGGCGGGAGCCCAGACACGCAGGGGCAGGCCCCACCACCTGCACACGTCTCTGCTGGGGAGCAGAGCGCTAGGGACATGACGTCTGTCAGGCACCTTCTGGGCGCCCACGGAGTCAGCCTCCGGGAGTGTGGGGCTGCAGACCACAGCCAGGGGACCTGGGAGCCTTGTGCTCCCCGTGCGGCGCTGAGTCTGGGCGGCCAAGCAACCGCTGGTGGAGCCCTGCACTTGCCCTCCCCTCCCCTCTACGAGAGGCCTCACTGCTGGAGGGCTTGGCAGTGTGCAAGCCACCGGCTCCTAAGCCTTCCCCAAGGACGCCCGGGGCCTAGATGCAAAGGCAAGGCAGGAGTGGAGCTGAGGCCAGGAAGGCGCCAGTGGCCTCTCCCAGCATCGCACAGCCTGCTCCTTCCCGGGCAGCAAGCCTAGCAGCGAGGCAAGCCTGGGCAAGTCTCGCCCAGGGCAGAGCAGCCTCGCGCAAGTCACTTGACTAGATCCGGCCTCTGAGCAGAGCTGGAGCTCTGCCGTCCTGGAGGCACACTCGGCTCGGCCCAAGCCGGGATTGCAGCTGCACGCGGCTTGGCTCCCTCGACTCTTCCCAAGGAGGCTCGCTTCCAAGCGGACCGTGCACTTGGCTTCCAGGCAGGGACGCCCCGCGCCTCCTGCAGGTCTTGGCACAGGGGCTGCTTCCCCTGAGCGGAGGCTGTGGGCGGCAGCCCAGACACGCAGGGGCAGGCCCCAACCACCTGCACACGTCTCTGCTGGTGGGGAGAGCACTAGGGAAATGACGTCTGTCAGGCACCTTCTGGGCGCTCACGGAGTCAGCCTCCGGGTGTGTGGGGCTGCAGACCACAGCCAGGGGCCCTGGGAAGCCTGGTGCTCTCCGTGCTGTGCTGAGTCTGGGCGGCCAAGCGACCGCTGGAGGAGCCCTGCACTTGCCATTCCCTTCCCTATGACAGAGCTCTCACGGCTGGAGGGCTTGGCAGCGTGCACCCCACCGGCCCCTAAGCCCTCCGCAAGGACGCCTGGGGACTAGGTGCAAAGGCAAGGCAGGAGTGGAGCTGAGGCCAGGAAGGCGCCAGGAGCGTCTGCCTGTCTGGCGCAGCCTGCTCCTTCCCGGGCAGGAAGCCTAGCAGCAAGGCAAGTCTGGGCAAGGCTCGCCCAGGGCAGAGCAGCCTCACGCCAGCAACTCTGCCAGATCGGGCCTCTGAGCAGAGCTGGAGCTCTGCCGTACTGGAGGCTCACTGGGCTCCGCCCAAGGAGTGAGTGCAGACGCACGCAGCTGGGCTGCCTCCTCTTCTCCCGCGGAGGCTCGCTTCCCGCATGCTGTGCACTAGGCTTCCAGGCGGGGGCGCCCCGCGCCCCCTACAGGTCTTGGCTCAGGGGCTGCTTCCCTGGAGCTGGGGCTGCCGGCGGGAGCCCAGACACGCAGGGGCAGGCCCCACCACCTGCACACGTCTCTGCTGGGGAGCAGAGCGCTAGGGACATGACGTCTGTCAGGCACCTTCTGGGCGCCCACGGAGTCAGCCTCCGGGAGTGTGGGGCTGCAGACCACAGCCAGGGGACCTGGGAGCCTTGTGCTCCCCGTGCGGCGCTGAGTCTGGGCGGCCAAGCAACCGCTGGTGGAGCCCTGCACTTGCCCTCCCCTCCCCTCTACGAGAGGCCTCACTGCTGGAGGGCTTGGCAGTGTGCAAGCCACCGGCTCCTAAGCCTTCCCCAAGGACGCCCGGGGCCTAGATGCAAAGGCAAGGCAGGAGTGGAGCTGAGGCCAGGAAGGCGCCAGTGGCCTCTCCCAGCATCGCACAGCCTGCTCCTTCCCGGGCAGCAAGCCTAGCAGCGAGGCAAGCCTGGGCAAGTCTCGCCCAGGGCAGAGCAGCCTCGCGCAAGGCACTTGACTAGATCCGGCCTCTGAGCAGAGCTGGAGCTCTGCCGTCCTGGAGGCACACTCGGCTCGGCCCAAGCCGGGATTGCAGCTGCACGCGGCTTGGCTCCCTCGACTCTTCCCAAGGAGGCTCGCTTCCAAGCGGACCGTGCACTTGGCTTCCAGGCAGGGACGCCCCGCGCCTCCTGCAGGTCTTGGCACAGGGGCTGCTTCCCCTGAGCGGAGGCTGTGGGCGGCAGCCCAGACACGCAGGGGCAGGCCCCAACCACCTGCACACGTCTCTGCTGGTGGGGAGAGCACTAGGGAAATGACGTCTGTCAGGCACCTTCTGGGCGCTCACGGAGTCAGCCTCCGGGTGTGTGGGGCTGCAGACCACAGCCAGGGGCCCTGGGAAGCCTGGTGCTCTCCGTGCTGTGCTGAGTCTGGGCGGCCAAGCGACCGCTGGAGGAGCCCTGCACTTGCCATTCCCTTCCCTATGACAGAGCTCTCACGGCTGGAGGGCTTGGCAGCGTGCACCCCACCGGCCCCTAAGCCCTCCGCAAGGACGCCTGGGGACTAGGTGCAAAGGCAAGGCAGGAGTGGAGCTGAGGCCAGGAAGGCGCCAGGAGCGTCTGCCTGTCTGGCGCAGCCTGCTCCTTCCCGGGCAGGAAGCCTAGCAGCGAGGCCAGTCTGGGCAAGGCTCGCCCAGGGCAGAGCAGCCTCACGCCAGCAACTCTGCCAGATCGGGCCTCTGAGCAGAGCTGGAGCTCTGCCGTACTGGAGGCTCACTGGGCTCCGCCCAAGGAGTGAGTGCAGACGCACGCAGCTGGGCTGCCTCCTCTTCTCCCGAGGAGGCTCGCTTCCCGCATGCTGTGCACTAGGCTTCCAGGCGGGGGCGCCCCGCGCCCCCTACAGGTCTTGGCTCAGGGGCTGCTTCCCTGGAGCTGGGGCTGCCGGCGGGAGCCCAGACACGCAGGGGCAGGCCCCACCACCTGCACACGTCTCTGCTGGGGAGCAGAGCGCTAGGGACATGACGTCTGTCAGGCACCTTCTGGGCGCCCACGGAGTCAGCCTCCGGGAGTGTGGGGCTGCAGACCACAGCCAGGGGACCTGGGAGCCTTGTGCTCCCCGTGCGGCGCTGAGTCTGGGCGGCCAAGCAACCGCTGGTGGAGCCCTGCACTTGCCCTCCCCTCCCCTCTACGAGAGGCCTCCCTGCTGGAGGGCTTGGCAGTGTGCAAGCCACCGGCTCCTAAGCCTTCCCCAAGGACGCCCGGGGCCTAGATGCAAAGGCAAGGCAGGAGTGGAGCTGAGGCCAGGAAGGCGCCAGTGGCCTCTCCCAGCATCGCACAGCCTGCTCCTTCCCGGGCAGCAAGCCTAGCATCGAGGCAAGCCTGGGCAAGTGTCGCCCTGGGCAGAGCAGCCTCGCGCAAGGCACTTGACTAGATCCGGCCTCTGAGCAGAGCTGGAGCTCTGCCGTCCTGGAGGCACACTCGGCTCGGCCCAAGCCGGGATTGCAGCTGCACGCGGCTTGGCTCCCTCGACTCTTCCCAAGGAGGCTCGCTTCCAAGCGGACCGTGCACTTGGCTTCCAGGCAGGGACGCCCCGCGCCTCCTGCAGGTCTTGGCACAGGGGCTGCTTCCCCTGAGCGGAGGCTGTGGGCGGCAGCCCAGACACGCAGGGGCAGGCCCCAACCACCTGCACACGTCTCTGCTGGTGGGGAGAGCACTAGGGAAATGACGTCTGTCAGGCACCTTCTGGGCGCTCACGGAGTCAGCCTCCGGGTGTGTGGGGCTGCAGACCACAGCCAGGGGCCCTGGGAAGCCTGGTGCTCTCCGTGCTGTGCTGAGTCTGGGCGGCCAAGCGACCGCTGGAGGAGCCCTGCACTTGCCATTCCCTTCCCTATGACAGAGCTCTCACGGCTGGAGGGCTTGGCAGCGTGCACCCCACCGGCCCCTAAGCCCTCCGCAAGGACGCCTGGGGACTAGGTGCAAAGGCAAGGCAGGAGTGGAGCTGAGGCCAGGAAGGCGCCAGGAGCGTCTGCCTGTCTGGCGCAGCCTGCTCCTTCCCGGGCAGGAAGCCTGGCAGCGAGGCAAGTCTGGGCAAGGCTCGCCCAGGGCAGAGCAGCCTCACGCCAGCAACTCTGCCAGATCGGGCCTCTGAGCAGAGCTGGAGCTCTGCCGTACTGGAGGCTCACTGGGCTCCGCCCAAGGAGTGAGTGCAGACGCACGCAGCTGGGCTGCCTCCTCTTCTCCCGAGGAGGCTCGCTTCCCGCATGCTGTGCACTAGGCTTCCAGGCGGGGGCGCCCCGCGCCCCCTACAGGTCTTGGCTCAGGGGCTGCTTCCCTGGAGCTGGGGCTGCCGGCGGGAGCCCAGACACGCAGGGGCAGGCCCCACCACCTGCACACGTCTCTGCTGGGGAGCAGAGCGCTAGGGACATGACGTCTGTCAGGCACCTTCTGGGCGCCCACGGAGTCAGCCTCCGGGAGTGTGGGGCTGCAGACCACAGCCAGGGGACCTGGGAGCCTTGTGCTCCCCGTGCGGCGCTGAGTCTGGGCGGCCAAGCAACCGCTGGTGGAGCCCTGCACTTGCCCTCCCCTCCCCTCTACGAGAGGCCTCCCTGCTGGAGGTCTTGGCAGTGTGCAAGCCACCGGCTCCTAAGCCTTCCCCAAGGACGCCCGGGGCCTAGATGCAAAGGCAAGGCAGGAGTGGAGCTGAGGCCAGGAAGGCGCCAGTGGCCTCTCCCAGCATCGCACAGCCTGCTCCTTCCCGGGCAGCAAGCCTAGCAGCGAGGCAAGCCTGGGCAAGTCTCGCCCAGGGCAGAGCAGCCTCGCGCAAGGCACTTGACTAGATCCGGCCTCTGAGCAGAGCTGGAGCTCTGCCGTCCTGGAGGCACACTCGGCTCGGCCCAAGCCGGGATTGCAGCTGCACGCGGCTTGGCTCCCTCGACTCTTCCCAAGGAGGCTCGCTTCCAAGCGGACCGTGCACTTGGCTTCCAGGCAGGGACGCCCCGCGCCTCCTGCAGGTCTTGGCACAGGGGCTGCTTCCCCTGAGCGGAGGCTGTGGGCGGCAGCCCAGACACGCAGGGGCAGGCCCCAACCACCTGCACACGTCTCTGCTGGTGGGGAGAGCACTAGGGAAATGACGTCTGTCAGGCACCTTCTGGGCGCTCACGGAGTCAGCCTCCGGGTGTGTGGGGCTGCAGACCACAGCCAGGGGCCCTGGGAAGCCTGGTGCTCTCCGTGCTGTGCTGAGTCTGGGCGGCCAAGCGACCGCTGGAGGAGCCCTGCACTTGCCATTCCCTTCCCTATGACAGAGCTCTCACGGCTGGAGGGCTTGGCAGCGTGCACCCCACCGGCCCCTAAGCCCTCCGCAAGGACGCCTGGGGACTAGGTGCAAAGGCAAGGCAGGAGTGGAGCTGAGGCCAGGAAGGCGCCAGGAGCGTCTGCCTGTCTGGCGCAGCCTGCTCCTTCCCGGGCAGGAAGCCTAGCAGCGAGGCCAGTCTGGGCAAGGCTCGCCCAGGGCAGAGCAGCCTCACGCCAGCAACTCTGCCAGATCGGGCCTCTGAGCAGAGCTGGAGCTCTGCCGTACTGGAGGCTCACTGGGCTCCGCCCAAGGAGTGAGTGCAGACGCACGCAGCTGGGCTGCCTCCTCTTCTCCCGCGGAGGCTCGCTTCCCGCATGCTGTGCACTAGGCTTCCAGGCGGGGGCGCCCCGCGCCCCCTACAGGTCTTGGCTCAGGGGCTGCTTCCCTGGAGCTGGGGCTGCCGGCGGGAGCCCAGACACGCAGGGGCAGGCCCCACCACCTGCACACGTCTCTGCTGGGGAGCAGAGCGCTAGGGACATGACGTCTGTCAGGCACCTTCTGGGCGCCCACGGAGTCAGCCTCCGGGAGTGTGGGGCTGCAGACCACAGCCAGGGGACCTGGGAGCCTTGTGCTCCCCGTGCGGCGCTGAGTCTGGGCGGCCAAGCAACCGCTGGTGGAGCCCTGCACTTGCCCTCCCCTCCCCTCTACGAGAGGCCTCCCTGCTGGAGGGCTTGGCAGTGTGCAAGCCACCGGCTCCTAAGCCTTCCCCAAGGACGCCCGGGGCCTAGATGCAAAGGCAAGGCAGGAGTGGAGCTGAGGCCAGGAAGGCGCCAGTGGCCTCTCCCAGCATCGCACAGCCTGCTCCTTCCCGGGCAGCAAGCCTAGCAGCGAGGCAAGCCTGGGCAAGTCTCGCCCAGGGCAGAGCAGCCTCGCGCAAGTCACTTGACTAGATCCGGCCTCTGAGCAGAGCTGGAGCTCTGCCGTCCTGGAGGCACACTCGGCTCGGCCCAAGCCGGGATTGCAGCTGCACGCGGCTTGGCTCCCTCGACTCTTCCCAAGGAGGCTCGCTTCCAAGCGGACCGTGCACTTGGCTTCCAGGCAGGGACGCCCCGCGCCTCCTGCAGGTCTTGGCACAGGGGCTGCTTCCCCTGAGCGGAGGCTGTGGGCGGCAGCCCAGACACGCAGGGGCAGGCCCCAACCACCTGCACACGTCTCTGCTGGTGGGGAGAGCACTAGGGAAATGACGTCTGTCAGGCACCTTCTGGGCGCTCACGGAGTCAGCCTCCGGGTGTGTGGGGCTGCAGACCACAGCCAGGGGCCCTGGGAAGCCTGGTGCTCTCCGTGCTGTGCTGAGTCTGGGCGGCCAAGCGACCGCTGGAGGAGCCCTGCACTTGCCATTCCCTTCCCTATGACAGAGCTCTCACGGCTGGAGGGCTTGGCAGCGTGCACCCCACCGGCCCCTAAGCCCTCCGCAAGGACGCCTGGGGACTAGGTGCAAAGGCAAGGCAGGAGTGGAGCTGAGGCCAGGAAGGCGCCAGGAGCGTCTGCCTGTCTGGCGCAGCCTGCTCCTTCCCGGGCAGGAAGCCTAGCAGCGAGGCCAGTCTGGGCAAGGCTCGCCCAGGGCAGAGCAGCCTCACGCCAGCAACTCTGCCAGATCGGGCCTCTGAGCAGAGCTGGAGCTCTGCCGTACTGGAGGCTCACTGGGCTCCGCCCAAGGAGTGAGTGCAGACGCACGCAGCTGGGCTGCCTCCTCTTCTCCCGAGGAGGCTCGCTTCCCGCATGCTGTGCACTAGGCTTCCAGGCGGGGGCGCCCCGCGCCCCCTACAGGTCTTGGCTCAGGGGCTGCTTCCCTGGAGCTGGGGCTGCCGGCGGGAGCCCAGACACGCAGGGGCAGGCCCCACCACCTGCACACGTCTCTGCTGGGGAGCAGAGCGCTAGGGACATGACGTCTGTCAGGCACCTTCTGGGCGCCCACGGAGTCAGCCTCCGGGAGTGTGGGGCTGCAGACCACAGCCAGGGGACCTGGGAGCCTTGTGCTCCCCGTGCGGCGCTGAGTCTGGGCGGCCAAGCAACCGCTGGTGGAGCCCTGCACTTGCCCTCCCCTCCCCTCTACGAGAGGCCTCCCTGCTGGAGGGCTTGGCAGTGTGCAAGCCACCGGCTCCTAAGCCTTCCCCAAGGACGCCCGGGGCCTAGATGCAAAGGCAAGGCAGGAGTGGAGCTGAGGCCAGGAAGGCGCCAGTGGCCTCTCCCAGCATCGCACAGCCTGCTCCTTCCCGGGCAGCAAGCCTAGCATCGAGGCAAGCCTGGGCAAGTGTCGCCCTGGGCAGAGCAGCCTCGCGCAAGGCACTTGACTAGATCCGGCCTCTGAGCAGAGCTGGAGCTCTGCCGTCCTGGAGGCACACTCGGCTCGGCCCAAGCCGGGATTGCAGCTGCACGCGGCTTGGCTCCCTCGACTCTTCCCAAGGAGGCTCGCTTCCAAGCGGACCGTGCACTTGGCTTCCAGGCAGGGACGCCCCGCGCCTCCTGCAGGTCTTGGCACAGGGGCTGCTTCCCCTGAGCGGAGGCTGTGGGCGGCAGCCCAGACACGCAGGGGCAGGCCCCACCACCTGCACACGTCTCTGCTGGGGAGCAGAGCGCTAGGGACATGACGTCTGTCAGGCACCTTCTGGGCGCCCACGGAGTCAGCCTCCGGGAGTGTGGGGCTGCAGACCACAGCCAGGGGACCTGGGAGCCTTGTGCTCCCCGTGCGGCGCTGAGTCTGGGCGGCCAAGCAACCGCTGGTGGAGCCCTGCACTTGCCCTCCCCTCCCCTCTACGAGAGGCCTCACTGCTGGAGGGCTTGGCAGTGTGCAAGCCACCGGCTCCTAAGCCTTCCCCAAGGACGCCCGGGGCCTAGATGCAAAGGCAAGGCAGGAGTGGAGCTGAGGCCAGGAAGGCGCCAGTGGCCTCTCCCAGCATCGCACAGCCTGCTCCTTCCCGGGCAGCAAGCCTAGCAGCGAGGCAAGCCTGGGCAAGTCTCGCCCTGGGCAGAGCAGCCTCGCGCAAGGCACTTGACTAGATCCGGCCTCTGAGCAGAGCTGGAGCTCTGCCGTCCTGGAGGCACACTCGGCTCGGCCCAAGCCGGGATTGCAGCTGCACGCGGCTTGGCTCCCTCGACTCTTCCCAAGGAGGCTCGCTTCCAAGCGGACCGTGCACTTGGCTTCCAGGCAGGGACGCCCCGCGCCTCCTGCAGGTCTTGGCACAGGGGCTGCTTCCCCTGAGCGGAGGCTGTGGGCGGCAGCCCAGACACGCAGGGGCAGGCCCCAACCACCTGCACACGTCTCTGCTGGTGGGGAGAGCACTAGGGAAATGACGTCTGTCAGGCACCTTCTGGGCGCTCACGGAGTCAGCCTCCGGGTGTGTGGGGCTGCAGACCACAGCCAGGGGCCCTGGGAAGCCTGGTGCTCTCCGTGCTGTGCTGAGTCTGGGCGGCCAAGCGACCGCTGGAGGAGCCCTGCACTTGCCATTCCCTTCCCTATGACAGAGCTCTCACGGCTGGAGGGCTTGGCAGCGTGCACCCCACCGGCCCCTAAGCCCTCCGCAAGGACGCCTGGGGACTAGGTGCAAAGGCAAGGCAGGAGTGGAGCTGAGGCCAGGAAGGCGCCAGGAGCGTCTGCCTGTCTGGCGCAGCCTGCTCCTTCCCGGGCAGGAAGCCTAGCAGTGAGGCCAGTCTGGGCAAGGCTCGCCCAGGGCAGAGCAGACTCACGCCAGCAACTCTGCCAGATCGGGCCTCTGAGCAGAGCTGGAGCTCTGCCGTACTGGAGGCTCACTGGGCTCCGCCCAAGGAGTGAGTGCAGACGCACGCAGCTGGGCTGCCTCCTCTTCTCCCGAGGAGGCTCGCTTCCCGCATGCTGTGCACTAGGCTTCCAGGCGGGGGCGCCCCGCGCCCCCTACAGGTCTTGGCTCAGGGGCTGCTTCCCTGGAGCTGGGGCTGCCGGCGGGAGCCCAGACACGCAGGGGCAGGCCCCACCACCTGCACACGTCTCTGCTGGGGAGCAGAGCGCTAGGGACATGACGTCTGTCAGGCACCTTCTGGGCGCCCACGGAGTCAGCCTCCGGGAGTGTGGGGCTGCAGACCACAGCCAGGGGACCTGGGAGCCTTGTGCTCCCCGTGCGGCGCTGAGTCTGGGCGGCCAAGCAACCGCTGGTGGAGCCCTGCACTTGCCCTCCCCTCCCCTCTACGAGAGGCCTCCCTGCTGGAGGGCTTGGCAGTGTGCAAGCCACCGGCTCCTAAGCCTTCCCCAAGGACGCCCGGGGCCTAGATGCAAAGGCAAGGCAGGAGTGGAGCTGAGGCCAGGAAGGCGCCAGTGGCCTCTCCCAGCATCGCACAGCCTGCTCCTTCCCGGGCAGCAAGCCTAGCAGCGAGGCAAGCCTGGGCAAGTCTCGCCCAGGGCAGAGCAGCCTCGCGCAAGGCACTTGACTAGATCCGGCCTCTGAGCAGAGCTGGAGCTCTGCCGTCCTGGAGGCACACTCGGCTCGGCCCAAGCCGGGATTGCAGCTGCACGCGGCTTGGCTCCCTCGACTCTTCCCAAGGAGGCTCGCTTCCAAGCGGACCGTGCACTTGGCTTCCAGGCAGGGACGCCCCGCGCCTCCTGCAGGTCTTGGCACAGGGGCTGCTTCCCCTGAGCGGAGGCTGTGGGCGGCAGCCCAGACACGCAGGGGCAGGCCCCAACCACCTGCACACGTCTCTGCTGGTGGGGAGAGCACTAGGGAAATGACGTCTGTCAGGCACCTTCTGGGCGCTCACGGAGTCAGCCTCCGGGTGTGTGGGGCTGCAGACCACAGCCAGGGGCCCTGGGAAGCCTGGTGCTCTCCGTGCTGTGCTGAGTCTGGGCGGCCAAGCGACCGCTGGAGGAGCCCTGCACTTGCCATTCCCTTCCCTATGACAGAGCTCTCACGGCTGGAGGGCTTGGCAGCGTGCACCCCACCGGCCCCTAAGCCCTCCGCAAGGACGCCTGGGGACTAGGTGCAAAGGCAAGGCAGGAGTGGAGCTGAGGCCAGGAAGGCGCCAGGAGCGTCTGCCTGTCTGGCGCAGCCTGCTCCTTCCCGGGCAGGAAGCCTAGCAGCGAGGCCAGTCTGGGCAAGGCTCGCCCAGGGCAGAGCAGCCTCACGCCAGCAACTCTGCCAGATCGGGCCTCTGAGCAGAGCTGGAGCTCTGCCGTACTGGAGGCTCACTGGGCTCCGCCCAAGGAGTGAGTGCAGACGCACGCAGCTGGGCTGCCTCCTCTTCTCCCGCGGAGGCTCGCTTCCCGCATGCTGTGCACTAGGCTTCCAGGCGGGGGCGCCCCGCGCCCCCTACAGGTCTTGGCTCAGGGGCTGCTTCCCTGGAGCTGGGGCTGCCGGCGGGAGCCCAGACACGCAGGGGCAGGCCCCACCACCTGCACACGTCTCTGCTGGGGAGCAGAGCGCTAGGGACATGACGTCTGTCAGGCACCTTCTGGGCGCCCACGGAGTCAGCCTCCGGGAGTGTGGGGCTGCAGACCACAGCCAGGGGACCTGGGAGCCTTGTGCTCCCCGTGCGGCGCTGAGTCTGGGCGGCCAAGCAACCGCTGGTGGAGCCCTGCACTTGCCCTCCCCTCCCCTCTACGAGAGGCCTCCCTGCTGGAGGGCTTGGCAGTGTGCAAGCCACCGGCTCCTAAGCCTTCCCCAAGGACGCCCGGGGCCTAGATGCAAAGGCAAGGCAGGAGTGGAGCTGAGGCCAGGAAGGCGCCAGTGGCCTCTCCCAGCATCGCACAGCCTGCTCCTTCCCGGGCAGCAAGCCTAGCAGCGAGGCAAGCCTGGGCAAGTCTCGCCCAGGGCAGAGCAGCCTCGCGCAAGGCACTTGACTAGATCCGGCCTCTGAGCAGAGCTGGAGCTCTGCCGTCCTGGAGGCACACTCGGCTCGGCCCAAGCCGGGATTGCAGCTGCACGCGGCTTGGCTCCCTCGACTCTTCCCAAGGAGGCTCGCTTCCAAGCGGACCGTGCACTTGGCTTCCAGGCAGGGACGCCCCGCGCCTCCTGCAGGTCTTGGCACAGGGGCTGCTTCCCCTGAGCGGAGGCTGTGGGCGGCAGCCCAGACACGCAGGGGCAGGCCCCAACCACCTGCACACGTCTCTGCTGGTGGGGAGAGCACTAGGGAAATGACGTCTGTCAGGCACCTTCTGGGCGCTCACGGAGTCAGCCTCCGGGTGTGTGGGGCTGCAGACCACAGCCAGGGGCCCTGGGAAGCCTGGTGCTCTCCGTGCTGTGCTGAGTCTGGGCGGCCAAGCGACCGCTGGAGGAGCCCTGCACTTGCCATTCCCTTCCCTATGACAGAGCTCTCACGGCTGGAGGGCTTGGCAGCGTGCACCCCACCGGCCCCTAAGCCCTCCGCAAGGACGCCTGGGGACTAGGTGCAAAGGCAAGGCAGGAGTGGAGCTGAGGCCAGGAAGGCGCCAGGAGCGTCTGCCTGTCTGGCGCAGCCTGCTCCTTCCCGGGCAGGAAGCCTAGCAGCGAGGCCAGTCTGGGCAAGGCTCGCCCAGGGCAGAGCAGCCTCACGCCAGCAACTCTGCCAGATCGGGCCTCTGAGCAGAGCTGGAGCTCTGCCGTACTGGAGGCTCACTGGGCTCCGCCCAAGGAGTGAGTGCAGACGCACGCAGCTGGGCTGCCTCCTCTTCTCCCGAGGAGGCTCGCTTCCCGCATGCTGTGCACTAGGCTTCCAGGCGGGGGCGCCCCGCGCCCCCTACAGGTCTTGGCTCAGGGGCTGCTTCCCTGGAGCTGGGGCTGCCGGCGGGAGCCCAGACACGCAGGGGCAGGCCCCACCACCTGCACACGTCTCTGCTGGGGAGCAGAGCGCTAGGGACATGACGTCTGTCAGGCACCTTCTGGGCGCCCACGGAGTCAGCCTCCGGGAGTGTGGGGCTGCAGACCACAGCCAGGGGACCTGGGAGCCTTGTGCTCCCCGTGCGGCGCTGAGTCTGGGCGGCCAAGCAACCGCTGGTGGAGCCCTGCACTTGCCCTCCCCTCCCCTCTACGAGAGGCCTCCCTGCTGGAGGGCTTGGCAGTGTGCAAGCCACCGGCTCCTAAGCCTTCCCCAAGGACGCCCGGGGCCTAGATGCAAAGGCAAGGCAGGAGTGGAGCTGAGGCCAGGAAGGCGCCAGTGGCCTCTCCCAGCATCGCACAGCCTGCTCCTTCCCGGGCAGCAAGCCTAGCAGCGAGGCAAGCCTGGGCAAGTCTCGCCCAGGGCAGAGCAGCCTCGCGCAAGGCACTTGACTAGATCCGGCCTCTGAGCAGAGCTGGAGCTCTGCCGTCCTGGAGGCACACTCGGCTCGGCCCAAGCCGGGATTGCAGCTGCACGCGGCTTGGCTCCCTCGACTCTTCCCAAGGAGGCTCGCTTCCAAGCGGACCGTGCACTTGGCTTCCAGGCAGGGACGCCCCGCGCCTCCTGCAGGTCTTGGCACAGGGGCTGCTTCCCCTGAGCGGAGGCTGTGGGCGGCAGCCCAGACACGCAGGGGCAGGCCCCAACCACCTGCACACGTCTCTGCTGGTGGGGAGAGCACTAGGGAAATGACGTCTGTCAGGCACCTTCTGGGCGCTCACGGAGTCAGCCTCCGGGTGTGTGGGGCTGCAGACCACAGCCAGGGGCCCTGGGAAGCCTGGTGCTCTCCGTGCTGTGCTGAGTCTGGGCGGCCAAGCGACCGCTGGAGGAGCCCTGCACTTGCCATTCCCTTCCCTATGACAGAGCTCTCACGGCTGGAGGGCTTGGCAGCGTGCACCCCACCGGCCCCTAAGCCCTCCGCAAGGACGCCTGGGGACTAGGTGCAAAGGCAAGGCAGGAGTGGAGCTGAGGCCAGGAAGGCGCCAGGAGCGTCTGCCTGTCTGGCGCAGCCTGCTCCTTCCCGGGCAGGAAGCCTAGCAGCGAGGCCAGTCTGGGCAAGGCTCGCCCAGGGCAGAGCAGCCTCACGCCAGCAACTCTGCCAGATCGGGCCTCTGAGCAGAGCTGGAGCTCTGCCGTACTGGAGGCTCACTGGGCTCCGCCCAAGGAGTGAGTGCAGATGCACGCAGCTGGGCTGCCTCCTCTTCTCCCGAGGAGGCTCGCTTCCCGCATGCTGTGCACTAGGCTTCCAGGCGGGGGCGCCCCGCGCCCCCTACAGGTCTTGGCTCAGGGGCTGCTTCCCTGGAGCTGGGGCTGCCGGCGGGAGCCCAGACACGCAGGGGCAGGCCCCACCACCTGCACACGTCTCTGCTGGGGAGCAGAGCGCTAGGGACATGACGTCTGTCAGGCACCTTCTGGGCGCCCACGGAGTCAGCCTCCGGGAGTGTGGGGCTGCAGACCACAGCCAGGGGACCTGGGAGCCTTGTGCTCCCCGTGCGGCGCTGAGTCTGGGCGGCCAAGCAACCGCTGGTGGAGCCCTGCACTTGCCCTCCCCTCCCCTCTACGAGAGGCCTCCCTGCTGGAGGGCTTGGCAGTGTGCAAGCCACCGGCTCCTAAGCCTTCCCCAAGGACGCCCGGGGCCTAGATGCAAAGGCAAGGCAGGAGTGGAGCTGAGGCCAGGAAGGCGCCAGTGGCCTCTCCCAGCATCGCACAGCCTGCTCCTTCCCGGGCAGCAAGCCTAGCAGCGAGGCAAGCCTGGGCAAGTCTCGCCCAGGGCAGAGCAGCCTCGCGCAAGGCACTTGACTAGATCCGGCCTCTGAGCAGAGCTGGAGCTCTGCCGTCCTGGAGGCACACTCGGCTCGGCCCAAGCCGGGATTGCAGCTGCACGCGGCTTGGCTCCCTCGACTCTTCCCAAGGAGGCTCGCTTCCAAGCGGACCGTGCACTTGGCTTCCAGGCAGGGACGCCCCGCGCCTCCTGCAGGTCTTGGCACAGGGGCTGCTTCCCCTGAGCGGAGGCTGTGGGCGGCAGCCCAGACACGCAGGGGCAGGCCCCAACCACCTGCACACGTCTCTGCTGGTGGGGAGAGCACTAGGGAAATGACGTCTGTCAGGCACCTTCTGGGCGCTCACGGAGTCAGCCTCCGGGTGTGTGGGGCTGCAGACCACAGCCAGGGGCCCTGGGAAGCCTGGTGCTCTCCGTGCTGTGCTGAGTCTGGGCGGCCAAGCGACCGCTGGAGGAGCCCTGCACTTGCCATTCCCTTCCCTATGACAGAGCTCTCACGGCTGGAGGGCTTGGCAGCGTGCACCCCACCGGCCCCTAAGCCCTCCGCAAGGACGCCTGGGGACTAGGTGCAAAGGCAAGGCAGGAGTGGAGCTGAGGCCAGGAAGGCGCCAGGAGCGTCTGCCTGTCTGGCGCAGCCTGCTCCTTCCCGGGCAGGAAGCCTAGCAGCGAGGCCAGTCTGGGCAAGGCTCGCCCAGGGCAGAGCAGCCTCACGCCAGCAACTCTGCCAGATCGGGCCTCTGAGCAGAGCTGGAGCTCTGCCGTACTGGAGGCTCACTGGGCTCCGCCCAAGGAGTGAGTGCAGACGCACGCAGCTGGGCTGCCTCCTCTTCTCCCGAGGAGGCTCGCTTCCCGCATGCTGTGCACTAGGCTTCCAGGCGGGGGCGCCCCGCGCCCCCTACAGGTCTTGGCTCAGGGGCTGCTTCCCTGGAGCTGGGGCTGCCGGCGGGAGCCCAGACACGCAGGGGCAGGCCCCACCACCTGCACACGTCTCTGCTGGGGAGCAGAGCGCTAGGGACATGACGTCTGTCAGGCACCTTCTGGGCGCCCACGGAGTCAGCCTCCGGGAGTGTGGGGCTGCAGACCACAGCCAGGGGACCTGGGAGCCTTGTGCTCTCCGTGCGGCGCTGAGTCTGGGCGGCCAAGCAACCGCTGGTGGAGCCCTGCACTTGCCCTCCCCTCCCCTCTACGAGAGGCCTCCCTGCTGGAGGGCTTGGCAGTGTGCAAGCCACCGGCTCCTAAGCCTTCCCCAAGGACGCCCGGGGCCTAGATGCAAAGGCAAGGCAGGAGTGGAGCTGAGGCCAGGAAGGCGCCAGTGGCCTCTCCCAGCATCGCACAGCCTGCTCCTTCCCGGGCAGCAAGCCTAGCATCGAGGCAAGCCTGGGCAAGTGTCGCCCTGGGCAGAGCAGCCTCGCGCAAGGCACTTGACTAGATCCGGCCTCTGAGCAGAGCTGGAGCTCTGCCGTCCTGGAGGCACACTCGGCTCGGCCCAAGCCGGGATTGCAGCTGCACGCGGCTTGGCTCCCTCGACTCTTCCCAAGGAGGCTCGCTTCCAAGCGGACCGTGCACTTGGCTTCCAGGCAGGGACGCCCCGCGCCTCCTGCAGGTCTTGGCACAGGGGCTGCTTCCCCTGAGCGGAGGCTGTGGGCGGCAGCCCAGACACGCAGGGGCAGGCCCCAACCACCTGCACACGTCTCTGCTGGTGGGGAGAGCACTAGGGAAATGACGTCTGTCAGGCACCTTCTGGGCGCTCACGGAGTCAGCCTCCGGGTGTGTGGGGCTGCAGACCACAGCCAGGGGCCCTGGGAAGCCTGGTGCTCTCCGTGCTGTGCTGAGTCTGGGCGGCCAAGCGACCGCTGGAGGAGCCCTGCACTTGCCATTCCCTTCCCTATGACAGAGCTCTCACGGCTGGAGGGCTTGGCAGCGTGCACCCCACCGGCCCCTAAGCCCTCCGCAAGGACGCCTGGGGACTAGGTGCAAAGGCAAGGCAGGAGTGGAGCTGAGGCCAGGAAGGCGCCAGGAGCGTCTGCCTGTCTGGCGCAGCCTGCTCCTTCCCGGGCAGGAAGCCTAGCAGCAAGGCAAGTCTGGGCAAGGCTCGCCCAGGGCAGAGCAGCCTCACGCCAGCAACTCTGCCAGATCGGGCCTCTGAGCAGAGCTGGAGCTCTGCCGTACTGGAGGCTCACTGGGCTCCGCCCAAGGAGTGAGTGCAGACGCACGCAGCTGGGCTGCCTCCTCTTCTCCCGCGGAGGCTCGCTTCCCGCATGCTGTGCACTAGGCTTCCAGGCGGGGGCGCCCCGCGCCCCCTACAGGTCTTGGCTCAGGGGCTGCTTCCCTGGAGCTGGGGCTGCCGGCGGGAGCCCAGACACGCAGGGGCAGGCCCCACCACCTGCACACGTCTCTGCTGGGGAGCAGAGCGCTAGGGACATGACGTCTGTCAGGCACCTTCTGGGCGCCCACGGAGTCAGCCTCCGGGAGTGTGGGGCTGCAGACCACAGCCAGGGGACCTGGGAGCCTTGTGCTCCCCGTGCGGCGCTGAGTCTGGGCGGCCAAGCAACCGCTGGTGGAGCCCTGCACTTGCCCTCCCCTCCCCTCTACGAGAGGCCTCACTGCTGGAGGGCTTGGCAGTGTGCAAGCCACCGGCTCCTAAGCCTTCCCCAAGGACGCCCGGGGCCTAGATGCAAAGGCAAGGCAGGAGTGGAGCTGAGGCCAGGAAGGCGCCAGTGGCCTCTCCCAGCATCGCACAGCCTGCTCCTTCCCGGGCAGCAAGCCTAGCAGCGAGGCAAGCCTGGGCAAGTCTCGCCCAGGGCAGAGCAGCCTCGCGCAAGTCACTTGACTAGATCCGGCCTCTGAGCAGAGCTGGAGCTCTGCCGTCCTGGAGGCACACTCGGCTCGGCCCAAGCCGGGATTGCAGCTGCACGCGGCTTGGCTCCCTCGACTCTTCCCAAGGAGGCTCGCTTCCAAGCGGACCGTGCACTTGGCTTCCAGGCAGGGACGCCCCGCGCCTCCTGCAGGTCTTGGCACAGGGGCTGCTTCCCCTGAGCGGAGGCTGTGGGCGGCAGCCCAGACACGCAGGGGCAGGCCCCAACCACCTGCACACGTCTCTGCTGGTGGGGAGAGCACTAGGGAAATGACGTCTGTCAGGCACCTTCTGGGCGCTCACGGAGTCAGCCTCCGGGTGTGTGGGGCTGCAGACCACAGCCAGGGGCCCTGGGAAGCCTGGTGCTCTCCGTGCTGTGCTGAGTCTGGGCGGCCAAGCGACCGCTGGAGGAGCCCTGCACTTGCCATTCCCTTCCCTATGACAGAGCTCTCACGGCTGGAGGGCTTGGCAGCGTGCACCCCACCGGCCCCTAAGCCCTCCGCAAGGACGCCTGGGGACTAGGTGCAAAGGCAAGGCAGGAGTGGAGCTGAGGCCAGGAAGGCGCCAGGAGCGTCTGCCTGTCTGGCGCAGCCTGCTCCTTCCCGGGCAGGAAGCCTAGCAGCAAGGCAAGTCTGGGCAAGGCTCGCCCAGGGCAGAGCAGCCTCACGCCAGCAACTCTGCCAGATCGGGCCTCTGAGCAGAGCTGGAGCTCTGCCGTACTGGAGGCTCACTGGGCTCCGCCCAAGGAGTGAGTGCAGACGCACGCAGCTGGGCTGCCTCCTCTTCTCCCGCGGAGGCTCGCTTCCCGCATGCTGTGCACTAGGCTTCCAGGCGGGGGCGCCCCGCGCCCCCTACAGGTCTTGGCTCAGGGGCTGCTTCCCTGGAGCTGGGGCTGCCGGCGGGAGCCCAGACACGCAGGGGCAGGCCCCACCACCTGCACACGTCTCTGCTGGGGAGCAGAGCGCTAGGGACATGACGTCTGTCAGGCACCTTCTGGGCGCCCACGGAGTCAGCCTCCGGGAGTGTGGGGCTGCAGACCACAGCCAGGGGACCTGGGAGCCTTGTGCTCCCCGTGCGGCGCTGAGTCTGGGCGGCCAAGCAACCGCTGGTGGAGCCCTGCACTTGCCCTCCCCTCCCCTCTACGAGAGGCCTCACTGCTGGAGGGCTTGGCAGTGTGCAAGCCACCGGCTCCTAAGCCTTCCCCAAGGACGCCCGGGGCCTAGATGCAAAGGCAAGGCAGGAGTGGAGCTGAGGCCAGGAAGGCGCCAGTGGCCTCTCCCAGCATCGCACAGCCTGCTCCTTCCCGGGCAGCAAGCCTAGCAGCGAGGCAAGCCTGGGCAAGTCTCGCCCAGGGCAGAGCAGCCTCGCGCAAGTCACTTGACTAGATCCGGCCTCTGAGCAGAGCTGGAGCTCTGCCGTCCTGGAGGCACACTCGGCTCGGCCCAAGCCGGGATTGCAGCTGCACGCGGCTTGGCTCCCTCGACTCTTCCCAAGGAGGCTCGCTTCCAAGCGGACCGTGCACTTGGCTTCCAGGCAGGGACGCCCCGCGCCTCCTGCAGGTCTTGGCACAGGGGCTGCTTCCCCTGAGCGGAGGCTGTGGGCGGCAGCCCAGACACGCAGGGGCAGGCCCCAACCACCTGCACACGTCTCTGCTGGTGGGGAGAGCACTAGGGAAATGACGTCTGTCAGGCACCTTCTGGGCGCTCACGGAGTCAGCCTCCGGGTGTGTGGGGCTGCAGACCACAGCCAGGGGCCCTGGGAAGCCTGGTGCTCTCCGTGCTGTGCTGAGTCTGGGCGGCCAAGCGACCGCTGGAGGAGCCCTGCACTTGCCATTCCCTTCCCTATGACAGAGCTCTCACGGCTGGAGGGCTTGGCAGCGTGCACCCCACCGGCCCCTAAGCCCTCCGCAAGGACGCCTGGGGACTAGGTGCAAAGGCAAGGCAGGAGTGGAGCTGAGGCCAGGAAGGCGCCAGGAGCGTCTGCCTGTCTGGCGCAGCCTGCTCCTTCCCGGGCAGGAAGCCTAGCAGCGAGGCCAGTCTGGGCAAGGCTCGCCCAGGGCAGAGCAGCCTCACGCCAGCAACTCTGCCAGATCGGGCCTCTGAGCAGAGCTGGAGCTCTGCCGTACTGGAGGCTCACTGGGCTCCGCCCAAGGAGTGAGTGCAGACGCACGCAGCTGGGCTGCCTCCTCTTCTCCCGAGGAGGCTCGCTTCCCGCATGCTGTGCACTAGGCTTCCAGGCGGGGGCGCCCCGCGCCCCCTACAGGTCTTGGCTCAGGGGCTGCTTCCCTGGAGCTGGGGCTGCCGGCGGGAGCCCAGACACGCAGGGGCAGGCCCCACCACCTGCACACGTCTCTGCTGGGGAGCAGAGCGCTAGGGACATGACGTCTGTCAGGCACCTTCTGGGCGCCCACGGAGTCAGCCTCCGGGAGTGTGGGGCTGCAGACCACAGCCAGGGGACCTGGGAGCCTTGTGCTCCCCGTGCGGCGCTGAGTCTGGGCGGCCAAGCAACCGCTGGTGGAGCCCTGCACTTGCCCTCCCCTCCCCTCTACGAGAGGCCTCCCTGCTGGAGGGCTTGGCAGTGTGCAAGCCACCGGCTCCTAAGCCTTCCCCAAGGACGCCCGGGGCCTAGATGCAAAGGCAAGGCAGGAGTGGAGCTGAGGCCAGGAAGGCGCCAGTGGCCTCTCCCAGCATCGCACAGCCTGCTCCTTCCCGGGCAGCAAGCCTAGCATCGAGGCAAGCCTGGGCAAGTGTCGCCCTGGGCAGAGCAGCCTCGCGCAAGGCACTTGACTAGATCCGGCCTCTGAGCAGAGCTGGAGCTCTGCCGTCCTGGAGGCACACTCGGCTCGGCCCAAGCCGGGATTGCAGCTGCACGCGGCTTGGCTCCCTCGACTCTTCCCAAGGAGGCTCGCTTCCAAGCGGACCGTGCACTTGGCTTCCAGGCAGGGACGCCCCGCGCCTCCTGCAGGTCTTGGCACAGGGGCTGCTTCCCCTGAGCGGAGGCTGTGGGCGGCAGCCCAGACACGCAGGGGCAGGCCCCAACCACCTGCACACGTCTCTGCTGGTGGGGAGAGCACTAGGGAAATGACGTCTGTCAGGCACCTTCTGGGCGCTCACGGAGTCAGCCTCCGGGTGTGTGGGGCTGCAGACCACAGCCAGGGGCCCTGGGAAGCCTGGTGCTCTCCGTGCTGTGCTGAGTCTGGGCGGCCAAGCGACCGCTGGAGGAGCCCTGCACTTGCCATTCCCTTCCCTATGACAGAGCTCTCACGGCTGGAGGGCTTGGCAGCGTGCACCCCACCGGCCCCTAAGCCCTCCGCAAGGACGCCTGGGGACTAGGTGCAAAGGCAAGGCAGGAGTGGAGCTGAGGCCAGGAAGGCGCCAGGAGCGTCTGCCTGTCTGGCGCAGCCTGCTCCTTCCCGGGCAGGAAGCCTGGCAGCGAGGCAAGTCTGGGCAAGGCTCGCCCAGGGCAGAGCAGCCTCACGCCAGCAACTCTGCCAGATCGGGCCTCTGAGCAGAGCTGGAGCTCTGCCGTACTGGAGGCTCACTGGGCTCCGCCCAAGGAGTGAGTGCAGACGCACGCAGCTGGGCTGCCTCCTCTTCTCCCGAGGAGGCTCGCTTCCCGCATGCTGTGCACTAGGCTTCCAGGCGGGGGCGCCCCGCGCCCCCTACAGGTCTTGGCTCAGGGGCTGCTTCCCTGGAGCTGGGGCTGCCGGCGGGAGCCCAGACACGCAGGGGCAGGCCCCACCACCTGCACACGTCTCTGCTGGGGAGCAGAGCGCTAGGGACATGACGTCTGTCAGGCACCTTCTGGGCGCCCACGGAGTCAGCCTCCGGGAGTGTGGGGCTGCAGACCACAGCCAGGGGACCTGGGAGCCTTGTGCTCCCCGTGCGGCGCTGAGTCTGGGCGGCCAAGCAACCGCTGGTGGAGCCCTGCACTTGCCCTCCCCTCCCCTCTACGAGAGGCCTCCCTGCTGGAGGTCTTGGCAGTGTGCAAGCCACCGGCTCCTAAGCCTTCCCCAAGGACGCCTGGGGCCTAGATGCAAAGGCAAGGCAGGAGTGGAGCTGAGGCCAGGAAGGCGCCAGTGGCCTCTCCCAGCATCGCACAGCCTGCTCCTTCCCGGGCAGCAAGCCTAGCAGCGAGGCAAGCCTGGGCAAGTCTCGCCCAGGGCAGAGCAGCCTCGCGCAAGGCACTTGACTAGATCCGGCCTCTGAGCAGAGCTGGAGCTCTGCCGTCCTGGAGGCACACTCGGCTCGGCCCAAGCCGGGATTGCAGCTGCACGCGGCTTGGCTCCCTCGACTCTTCCCAAGGAGGCTCGCTTCCAAGCGGACCGTGCACTTGGCTTCCAGGCAGGGACGCCCCGCGCCTCCTGCAGGTCTTGGCACAGGGGCTGCTTCCCCTGAGCGGAGGCTGTGGGCGGCAGCCCAGACACGCAGGGGCAGGCCCCAACCACCTGCACACGTCTCTGCTGGTGGGGAGAGCACTAGGGAAATGACGTCTGTCAGGCACCTTCTGGGCGCTCACGGAGTCAGCCTCCGGGTGTGTGGGGCTGCAGACCACAGCCAGGGGCCCTGGGAAGCCTGGTGCTCTCCGTGCTGTGCTGAGTCTGGGCGGCCAAGCGACCGCTGGAGGAGCCCTGCACTTGCCATTCCCTTCCCTATGACAGAGCTCTCACGGCTGGAGGGCTTGGCAGCGTGCACCCCACCGGCCCCTAAGCCCTCCGCAAGGACGCCTGGGGACTAGGTGCAAAGGCAAGGCAGGAGTGGAGCTGAGGCCAGGAAGGCGCCAGGAGCGTCTGCCTGTCTGGCGCAGCCTGCTCCTTCCCGGGCAGGAAGCCTAGCAGCGAGGCCAGTCTGGGCAAGGCTCGCCCAGGGCAGAGCAGCCTCACGCCAGCAACTCTGCCAGATCGGGCCTCTGAGCAGAGCTGGAGCTCTGCCGTACTGGAGGCTCACTGGGCTCCGCCCAAGGAGTGAGTGCAGACGCACGCAGCTGGGCTGCCTCCTCTTCTCCCGCGGAGGCTCGCTTCCCGCATGCTGTGCACTAGGCTTCCAGGCGGGGGCGCCCCGCGCCCCCTACAGGTCTTGGCTCAGGGGCTGCTTCCCTGGAGCTGGGGCTGCCGGCGGGAGCCCAGACACGCAGGGGCAGGCCCCACCACCTGCACACGTCTCTGCTGGGGAGCAGAGCGCTAGGGACATGACGTCTGTCAGGCACCTTCTGGGCGCCCACGGAGTCAGCCTCCGGGAGTGTGGGGCTGCAGACCACAGCCAGGGGACCTGGGAGCCTTGTGCTCCCCGTGCGGCGCTGAGTCTGGGCGGCCAAGCAACCGCTGGTGGAGCCCTGCACTTGCCCTCCCCTCCCCTCTACGAGAGGCCTCCCTGCTGGAGGGCTTGGCAGTGTGCAAGCCACCGGCTCCTAAGCCTTCCCCAAGGACGCCCGGGGCCTAGATGCAAAGGCAAGGCAGGAGTGGAGCTGAGGCCAGGAAGGCGCCAGTGGCCTCTCCCAGCATCGCACAGCCTGCTCCTTCCCGGGCAGCAAGCCTAGCAGCGAGGCAAGCCTGGGCAAGTCTCGCCCAGGGCAGAGCAGCCTCGCGCAAGTCACTTGACTAGATCCGGCCTCTGAGCAGAGCTGGAGCTCTGCCGTCCTGGAGGCACACTCGGCTCGGCCCAAGCCGGGATTGCAGCTGCACGCGGCTTGGCTCCCTCGACTCTTCCCAAGGAGGCTCGCTTCCAAGCGGACCGTGCACTTGGCTTCCAGGCAGGGACGCCCCGCGCCTCCTGCAGGTCTTGGCACAGGGGCTGCTTCCCCTGAGCGGAGGCTGTGGGCGGCAGCCCAGACACGCAGGGGCAGGCCCCAACCACCTGCACACGTCTCTGCTGGTGGGGAGAGCACTAGGGAAATGACGTCTGTCAGGCACCTTCTGGGCGCTCACGGAGTCAGCCTCCGGGTGTGTGGGGCTGCAGACCACAGCCAGGGGCCCTGGGAAGCCTGGTGCTCTCCGTGCTGTGCTGAGTCTGGGCGGCCAAGCGACCGCTGGAGGAGCCCTGCACTTGCCATTCCCTTCCCTATGACAGAGCTCTCACGGCTGGAGGGCTTGGCAGCGTGCACCCCACCGGCCCCTAAGCCCTCCGCAAGGACGCCTGGGGACTAGGTGCAAAGGCAAGGCAGGAGTGGAGCTGAGGCCAGGAAGGCGCCAGGAGAGTCTGCCTGTCTGGCGCAGCCTGCTCCTTCCCGGGCAGGAAGCCTAGCAGCGAGGCCAGTCTGGGCAAGGCTCGCCCAGGGCAGAGCAGCCTCACGCCAGCAACTCTGCCAGATCGGGCCTCTGAGCAGAGCTGGAGCTCTGCCGTACTGGAGGCTCACTGGGCTCCGCCCAAGGAGTGAGTGCAGACGCACGCAGCTGGGCTGCCTCCTCTTCTCCCGCGGAGGCTCGCTTCCCGCATGCTGTGCACTAGGCTTCCAGGCGGGGGCGCCCCGCGCCCCCTACAGGTCTTGGCTCAGGGGCTGCTTCCCTGGAGCTGGGGCTGCCGGCGGGAGCCCAGACACGCAGGGGCAGGCCCCACCACCTGCACACGTCTCTGCTGGGGAGCAGAGCGCTAGGGACATGACGTCTGTCAGGCACCTTCTGGGCGCCCACGGAGTCAGCCTCCGGGAGTGTGGGGCTGCAGACCACAGCCAGGGGACCTGGGAGCCTTGTGCTCCCCGTGCGGCGCTGAGTCTGGGCGGCCAAGCAACCGCTGGTGGAGCCCTGCACTTGCCCTCCCCTCCCCTCTACGAGAGGCCTCCCTGCTGGAGGGCTTGGCAGTGTGCAAGCCACCGGCTCCTAAGCCTTCCCCAAGGACGCCCGGGGCCTAGATGCAAAGGCAAGGCAGGAGTGGAGCTGAGGCCAGGAAGGCGCCAGTGGCCTCTCCCAGCATCGCACAGCCTGCTCCTTCCCGGGCAGCAAGCCTAGCATCGAGGCAAGCCTGGGCAAGTGTCGCCCTGGGCAGAGCAGCCTCGCGCAAGGCACTTGACTAGATCCGGCCTCTGAGCAGAGCTGGAGCTCTGCCGTCCTGGAGGCACACTCGGCTCGGCCCAAGCCGGGATTGCAGCTGCACGCGGCTTGGCTCCCTCGACTCTTCCCAAGGAGGCTCGCTTCCAAGCGGACCGTGCACTTGGCTTCCAGGCAGGGACGCCCCGCGCCTCCTGCAGGTCTTGGCACAGGGGCTGCTTCCCCTGAGCGGAGGCTGTGGGCGGCAGCCCAGACACGCAGGGGCAGGCCCCAACCACCTGCACACGTCTCTGCTGGTGGGGAGAGCACTAGGGAAATGACGTCTGTCAGGCACCTTCTGGGCGCTCACGGAGTCAGCCTCCGGGTGTGTGGGGCTGCAGACCACAGCCAGGGGCCCTGGGAAGCCTGGTGCTCTCCGTGCTGTGCTGAGTCTGGGCGGCCAAGCGACCGCTGGAGGAGCCCTGCACTTGCCATTCCCTTCCCTATGACAGAGCTCTCACGGCTGGAGGGCTTGGCAGCGTGCACCCCACCGGCCCCTAAGCCCTCCGCAAGGACGCCTGGGGACTAGGTGCAAAGGCAAGGCAGGAGTGGAGCTGAGGCCAGGAAGGCGCCAGGAGCGTCTGCCTGTCTGGCGCAGCCTGCTCCTTCCCGGGCAGGAAGCCTGGCAGCGAGGCAAGTCTGGGCAAGGCTCGCCCAGGGCAGAGCAGCCTCACGCCAGCAACTCTGCCAGATCGGGCCTCTGAGCAGAGCTGGAGCTCTGCCGTACTGGAGGCTCACTGGGCTCCGCCCAAGGAGTGAGTGCAGACGCACGCAGCTGGGCTGCCTCCTCTTCTCCCGAGGAGGCTCGCTTCCCGCATGCTGTGCACTAGGCTTCCAGGCGGGGGCGCCCCGCGCCCCCTACAGGTCTTGGCTCAGGGGCTGCTTCCCTGGAGCTGGGGCTGCCGGCGGGAGCCCAGACACGCAGGGGCAGGCCCCACCACCTGCACACGTCTCTGCTGGGGAGCAGAGCGCTAGGGACATGACGTCTGTCAGGCACCTTCTGGGCGCCCACGGAGTCAGCCTCCGGGAGTGTGGGGCTGCAGACCACAGCCAGGGGACCTGGGAGCCTTGTGCTCCCCGTGCGGCGCTGAGTCTGGGCGGCCAAGCAACCGCTGGTGGAGCCCTGCACTTGCCCTCCCCTCCCCTCTACGAGAGGCCTCCCTGCTGGAGGTCTTGGCAGTGTGCAAGCCACCGGCTCCTAAGCCTTCCCCAAGGACGCCCGGGGCCTAGATTCAAAGGCAAGGCAGGAGTGGAGCTGAGGCCAGGAAGGCGCCAGTGGCCTCTCCCAGCATCGCACAGCCTGCTCCTTCCCGGGCAGCAAGCCTAGCAGCGAGGCAAGCCTGGGCAAGTCTCGCCCAGGGCAGAGCAGCCTCGCGCAAGGCACTTGACTAGATCCGGCCTCTGAGCAGAGCTGGAGCTCTGCCGTCCTGGAGGCACACTCGGCTCGGCCCAAGCCGGGATTGCAGCTGCACGCGGCTTGGCTCCCTCGACTCTTCCCAAGGAGGCTCGCTTCCAAGCGGACCGTGCACTTGGCTTCCAGGCAGGGACGCCCCGCGCCTCCTGCAGGTCTTGGCACAGGGGCTGCTTCCCCTGAGCGGAGGCTGTGGGCGGCAGCCCAGACACGCAGGGGCAGGCCCCAACCACCTGCACACGTCTCTGCTGGTGGGGAGAGCACTAGGGAAATGACGTCTGTCAGGCACCTTCTGGGCGCTCACGGAGTCAGCCTCCGGGTGTGTGGGGCTGCAGACCACAGCCAGGGGCCCTGGGAAGCCTGGTGCTCTCCGTGCTGTGCTGAGTCTGGGCGGCCAAGCGACCGCTGGAGGAGCCCTGCACTTGCCATTCCCTTCCCTATGACAGAGCTCTCACGGCTGGAGGGCTTGGCAGCGTGCACCCCACCGGCCCCTAAGCCCTCCGCAAGGACGCCTGGGGACTAGGTGCAAAGGCAAGGCAGGAGTGGAGCTGAGGCCAGGAAGGCGCCAGGAGCGTCTGCCTGTCTGGCGCA
Organism: Budorcas taxicolor; assembly: GCF_023091745.1. Classification (NCBI taxonomy): domain Eukaryota; kingdom Metazoa; phylum Chordata; class Mammalia; order Artiodactyla; family Bovidae; genus Budorcas; species Budorcas taxicolor. The sequence goes on from NW_026292428.1 coordinate 47,095, forward strand.
GCCTGCTCCTTCCCGGGCAGGAAGCCTAGCAGCGAGGCCAGTCTGGGCAAGGCTCGCCCAGGGCAGAGCAGCCTCACGCCAGCAACTCTGCCAGATCGGGCCTCTGAGCAGAGCTGGAGCTCTGCCGTACTGGAGGCTCACTGGGCTCCGCCCAAGGAGTGAGTGCAGACGCACGCAGCTGGGCTGCCTCCTCTTCTCCCGCGGAGGCTCGCTTCCCGCATGCTGTGCACTAGGCTTCCAGGCGGGGGCGCCCCGCGCCCCCTACAGGTCTTGGCTCAGGGGCTGCTTCCCTGGAGCTGGGGCTGCCGGCGGGAGCCCAGACACGCAGGGGCAGGCCCCACCACCTGCACACGTCTCTGCTGGGGAGCAGAGCGCTAGGGACATGACGTCTGTCAGGCACCTTCTGGGCGCCCACGGAGTCAGCCTCCGGGAGTGTGGGGCTGCAGACCACAGCCAGGGGACCTGGGAGCCTTGTGCTCCCCGTGCGGCGCTGAGTCTGGGCGGCCAAGCAACCGCTGGTGGAGCCCTGCACTTGCCCTCCCCTCCCCTCTACGAGAGGCCTCACTGCTGGAGGGCTTGGCAGTGTGCAAGCCACCGGCTCCTAAGCCTTCCCCAAGGACGCCCGGGGCCTAGATGCAAAGGCAAGGCAGGAGTGGAGCTGAGGCCAGGAAGGCGCCAGTGGCCTCTCCCAGCATCGCACAGCCTGCTCCTTCCCGGGCAGCAAGCCTAGCAGCGAGGCAAGCCTGGGCAAGTCTCGCCCAGGGCAGAGCAGCCTCGCGCAAGGCACTTGACTAGATCCGGCCTCTGAGCAGAGCTGGAGCTCTGCCGTCCTGGAGGCACACTCGGCTCGGCCCAAGCCGGGATTGCAGCTGCACGCGGCTTGGCTCCCTCGACTCTTCCCAAGGAGGCTCGCTTCCAAGCGGACCGTGCACTTGGCTTCCAGGCAGGGACGCCCCGCGCCTCCTGCAGGTCTTGGCACAGGGGCTGCTTCCCCTGAGCGGAGGCTGTGGGCGGCAGCCCAGACACGCAGGGGCAGGCCCCAACCACCTGCACACGTCTCTGCTGGTGGGGAGAGCACTAGGGAAATGACGTCTGTCAGGCACCTTCTGGGCGCTCACGGAGTCAGCCTCCGGGTGTGTGGGGCTGCAGACCACAGCCAGGGGCCCTGGGAAGCCTGGTGCTCTCCGTGCTGTGCTGAGTCTGGGCGGCCAAGCGACCGCTGGAGGAGCCCTGCACTTGCCATTCCCTTCCCTATGACAGAGCTCTCACGGCTGGAGGGCTTGGCAGCGTGCACCCCACCGGCCCCTAAGCCCTCCGCAAGGACGCCTGGGGACTAGGTGCAAAGGCAAGGCAGGAGTGGAGCTGAGGCCAGGAAGGCGCCAGGAGCGTCTGCCTGTCTGGCGCAGCCTGCTCCTTCCCGGGCAGGAAGCCTAGCAGCGAGGCCAGTCTGGGCAAGGCTCGCCCAGGGCAGAGCAGCCTCACGCCAGCAACTCTGCCAGATCGGGCCTCTGAGCAGAGCTGGAGCTCTGCCGTACTGGAGGCTCACTGGGCTCCGCCCAAGGAGTGAGTGCAGACGCACGCAGCTGGGCTGCCTCCTCTTCTCCCGCGGAGGCTCGCTTCCCGCATGCTGTGCACTAGGCTTCCAGGCGGGGGCGCCCCGCGCCCCCTACAGGTCTTGGCTCAGGGGCTGCTTCCCTGGAGCTGGGGCTGCCGGCGGGAGCCCAGACACGCAGGGGCAGGCCCCACCACCTGCACACGTCTCTGCTGGGGAGCAGAGCGCTAGGGACATGACGTCTGTCAGGCACCTTCTGGGCGCCCACGGAGTCAGCCTCCGGGAGTGTGGGGCTGCAGACCACAGCCAGGGGACCTGGGAGCCTTGTGCTCCCCGTGCGGCGCTGAGTCTGGGCGGCCAAGCAACCTCTGGTGGAGCCCTGCACTTGCCCTCCCCTCCCCTCTACGAGAGGCCTCCCTGCTGGAGGGCTTGGCAGTGTGCAAGCCACCGGCTCCTAAGCCTTCCCCAAGGACGCCCGGGGCCTAGATGCAAAGGCAAGGCAGGAGTGGAGCTGAGGCCAGGAAGGCGCCAGTGGCCTCTCCCAGCATCGCACAGCCTGCTCCTTCCCGGGCAGCAAGCCTAGCAGCGAGGCAAGCCTGGGCAAGTCTCGCCCAGGGCAGAGCAGCCTCGCGCAAGGCACTTGACTAGATCCGGCCTCTGAGCAGAGCTGGAGCTCTGCCGTCCTGGAGGCACACTCGGCTCGGCCCAAGCCGGGATTGCAGCTGCACGCGGCTTGGCTCCCTCGACTCTTCCCAAGGAGGCTCGCTTCCAAGCGGACCGTGCACTTGGCTTCCAGGCAGGGACGCCCCGCGCCTCCTGCAGGTCTTGGCACAGGGGCTGCTTCCCCTGAGCGGAGGCTGTGGGCGGCAGCCCAGACACGCAGGGGCAGGCCCCAACCACCTGCACACGTCTCTGCTGGTGGGGAGAGCACTAGGGAAATGACGTCTGTCAGGCACCTTCTGGGCGCTCACGGAGTCAGCCTCCGGGTGTGTGGGGCTGCAGACCACAGCCAGGGGCCCTGGGAAGCCTGGTGCTCTCCGTGCTGTGCTGAGTCTGGGCGGCCAAGCGACCGCTGGAGGAGCCCTGCACTTGCCATTCCCTTCCCTATGACAGAGCTCTCACGGCTGGAGGGCTTGGCAGCGTGCACCCCACCGGCCCCTAAGCCCTCCGCAAGGACGCCTGGGGACTAGGTGCAAAGGCAAGGCAGGAGTGGAGCTGAGGCCAGGAAGGCGCCAGGAGCGTCTGCCTGTCTGGCGCAGCCTGCTCCTTCCCGGGCAGGAAGCCTAGCAGCGAGGCCAGTCTGGGCAAGGCTCGCCCAGGGCAGAGCAGCCTCACGCCAGCAACTCTGCCAGATCGGGCCTCTGAGCAGAGCTGGAGCTCTGCCGTACTGGAGGCTCACTGGGCTCCGCCCAAGGAGTGAGTGCAGACGCACGCAGCTGGGCTGCCTCCTCTTCTCCCGCGGAGGCTCGCTTCCCGCATGCTGTGCACTAGGCTTCCAGGCGGGGGCGCCCCGCGCCCCCTACAGGTCTTGGCTCAGGGGCTGCTTCCCTGGAGCTGGGGCTGCCGGCGGGAGCCCAGACACGCAGGGGCAGGCCCCACCACCTGCACACGTCTCTGCTGGGGAGCAGAGCGCTAGGGACATGACGTCTGTCAGGCACCTTCTGGGCGCCCACGGAGTCAGCCTCCGGGAGTGTGGGGCTGCAGACCACAGCCAGGGGACCTGGGAGCCTTGTGCTCTCCGTGCGGCGCTGAGTCTGGGCGGCCAAGCAACCGCTGGTGGAGCCCTGCACTTGCCCTCCCCTCCCCTCTACGAGAGGCCTCCCTGCTGGAGGGCTTGGCAGTGTGCAAGCCACCGGCTCCTAAGCCTTCCCCAAGGACGCCCGGGGCCTAGATGCAAAGGCAAGGCAGGAGTGGAGCTGAGGCCAGGAAGGCGCCAGTGGCCTCTCCCAGCATCGCACAGCCTGCTCCTTCCCGGGCAGCAAGCCTAGCAGCGAGGCAAGCCTGGGCAAGTCTCGCCCAGGGCAGAGCAGCCTCGCGCAAGTCACTTGACTAGATCCGGCCTCTGAGCAGAGCTGGAGCTCTGCCGTCCTGGAGGCACACTCGGCTCGGCCCAAGCCGGGATTGCAGCTGCACGCGGCTTGGCTCCCTCGACTCTTCCCAAGGAGGCTCGCTTCCAAGCGGACCGTGCACTTGGCTTCCAGGCAGGGACGCCCCGCGCCTCCTGCAGGTCTTGGCACAGGGGCTGCTTCCCCTGAGCGGAGGCTGTGGGCGGCAGCCCAGACACGCAGGGGCAGGCCCCAACCACCTGCACACGTCTCTGCTGGTGGGGAGAGCACTAGGGAAATGACGTCTGTCAGGCACCTTCTGGGCGCTCACGGAGTCAGCCTCCGGGTGTGTGGGGCTGCAGACCACAGCCAGGGGCCCTGGGAAGCCTGGTGCTCTCCGTGCTGTGCTGAGTCTGGGCGGCCAAGCGACCGCTGGAGGAGCCCTGCACTTGCCATTCCCTTCCCTATGACAGAGCTCTCACGGCTGGAGGGCTTGGCAGCGTGCACCCCACCGGCCCCTAAGCCCTCCGCAAGGACGCCTGGGGACTAGGTGCAAAGGCAAGGCAGGAGTGGAGCTGAGGCCAGGAAGGCGCCAGGAGCGTCTGCCTGTCTGGCGCAGCCTGCTCCTTCCCGGGCAGGAAGCCTAGCAGCGAGGCCAGTCTGGGCAAGGCTCGCCCAGGGCAGAGCAGCCTCACGCCAGCAACTCTGCCAGATCGGGCCTCTGAGCAGAGCTGGAGCTCTGCCGTACTGGAGGCTCACTGGGCTCCGCCCAAGGAGTGAGTGCAGACGCACGCAGCTGGGCTGCCTCCTCTTCTCCCGAGGAGGCTCGCTTCCCGCATGCTGTGCACTAGGCTTCCAGGCGGGGGCGCCCCGCGCCCCCTACAGGTCTTGGCACAGGGGCTGCTTCCCTGGAGCTGGGGCTGCCGGCGGGAGCCCAGACACGCAGGGGCAGGCCCCACCACCTGCACACGTCTCTGCTGGGGAGCAGAGCGCTAGGGACATGACGTCTGTCAGGCACCTTCTGGGCGCCCACGGAGTCAGCCTCCGGGAGTGTGGGGCTGCAGACCACAGCCAGGGGACCTGGGAGCCTTGTGCTCCCCGTGCGGCGCTGAGTCTGGGCGGCCAAGCAACCGCTGGTGGAGCCCTGCACTTGCCCTCCCCTCCCCTCTACGAGAGGCCTCCCTGCTGGAGGGCTTGGCAGTGTGCAAGCCACCGGCTCCTAAGCCTTCCCCAAGGACGCCCGGGGCCTAGATGCAAAGGCAAGGCAGGAGTGGAGCTGAGGCCAGGAAGGCGCCAGTGGCCTCTCCCAGCATCGCACAGCCTGCCCCTTCCCGGGCAGCAAGCCTAGCATCGAGGCAAGCCTGGGCAAGTGTCGCCCTGGGCAGAGCAGCCTCGCGCAAGGCACTTGACTAGATCCGGCCTCTGAGCAGAGCTGGAGCTCTGCCGTCCTGGAGGCACACTCGGCTCGGCCCAAGCCGGGATTGCAGCTGCACGCGGCTTGGCTCCCTCGACTCTTCCCAAGGAGGCTCGCTTCCAAGCGGACCGTGCACTTGGCTTCCAGGCAGGGACGCCCCGCGCCTCCTGCAGGTCTTGGCACAGGGGCTGCTTCCCCTGAGCGGAGGCTGTGGGCGGCAGCCCAGACACGCAGGGGCAGGCCCCAACCACCTGCACACGTCTCTGCTGGTGGGGAGAGCACTAGGGAAATGACGTCTGTCAGGCACCTTCTGGGCGCTCACGGAGTCAGCCTCCGGGTGTGTGGGGCTGCAGACCACAGCCAGGGGCCCTGGGAAGCCTGGTGCTCTCCGTGCTGTGCTGAGTCTGGGCGGCCAAGCGACCGCTGGAGGAGCCCTGCACTTGCCATTCCCTTCCCTATGACAGAGCTCTCACGGCTGGAGGGCTTGGCAGCGTGCACCCCACCGGCCCCTAAGCCCTCCGCAAGGACGCCTGGGGACTAGGTGCAAAGGCAAGGCAGGAGTGGAGCTGAGGCCAGGAAGGCGCCAGGAGCGTCTGCCTGTCTGGCGCAGCCTGCTCCTTCCCGGGCAGGAAGCCTGGCAGCGAGGCAAGTCTGGGCAAGGCTCGCCCAGGGCAGAGCAGCCTCACGCCAGCAACTCTGCCAGATCGGGCCTCTGAGCAGAGCTGGAGCTCTGCCGTACTGGAGGCTCACTGGGCTCCGCCCAAGGAGTGAGTGCAGACGCACGCAGCTGGGCTGCCTCCTCTTCTCCCAAGGAGGCTCGCTTCCCGCATGCTGTGCACTGGGCTTCCAGGGGGGGGCGCCCCGCGCCCCCTACAGGTCTTGGCTCAGGGGCTGCTTCCCTGGAGCTGGGGCTGCCGGCGGGAGCCCAGACACGCAGGGGCAGGCCCCACCACCTGCACACGTCTCTGCTGGGGAGCAGAGCGCTAGGGACATGACGTCTGTCAGGCACCTTCTGGGCGCCCACGGAGTCAGCCTCCGGGAGTGTGGGGCTGCAGACCACAGCCAGGGGACCTGGGAGCCTTGTGCTCCCCGTGCGGCGCTGAGTCTGGGCGGCCAAGCAACCGCTGGTGGAGCCCTGCACTTGCCCTCCCCTCCCCTCTACGAGAGGCCTCCCTGCTGGAGGGCTTGGCAGTGTGCAAGCCACCGGCTCCTAAGCCTTCCCCAAGGACGCCCGGGGCCTAGATGCAAAGGCAAGGCAGGAGTGGAGCTGAGGCCAGGAAGGCGCCAGTGGCCTCTCCCAGCATCGCACAGCCTGCTCCTTCCCGGGCAGCAAGCCTAGCGTCGAGGCAAGCCTGGGCAAGTGTCGCCCTGGGCAGAGCAGCCTCGCGCAAGGCACTTGACTAGATCCGGCCTCTGAGCAGAGCTGGAGCTCTGCCGTCCTGGAGGCACACTCGGCTCGGCCCAAGCCGGGATTGCAGCTGCACGCGGCTTGGCTCCCTCGACTCTTCCCAAGGAGGCTCGCTTCCAAGCGGACCGTGCACTTGGCTTCCAGGCAGGGACGCCCCGCGCCTCCTGCAGGTCTTGGCACAGGGGCTGCTTCCCCTGAGCGGAGGCTGTGGGCGGCAGCCCAGACACGCAGGGGCAGGCCCCAACCACCTGCACACGTCTCTGCTGGTGGGGAGAGCACTAGGGAAATGACGTCTGTCAGGCACCTTCTGGGCGCTCACGGAGTCAGCCTCCGGGTGTGTGGGGCTGCAGACCACAGCCAGGGGCCCTGGGAAGCCTGGTGCTCTCCGTGCTGTGCTGAGTCTGGGCGGCCAAGCGACCGCTGGAGGAGCCCTGCACTTGCCATTCCCTTCCCTATGACAGAGCTCTCACGGCTGGAGGGCTTGGCAGCGTGCACCCCACCGGCCCCTAAGCCCTCCGCAAGGACGCCTGGGGACTAGGTGCAAAGGCAAGGCAGGAGTGGAGCTGAGGCCAGGAAGGCGCCAGGAGCGTCTGCCTGTCTGGCGCAGCCTGCTCCTTCCCGGGCAGGAAGCCTAGCAGCGAGGCCAGTCTGGGCAAGGCTCGCCCAGGGCAGAGCAGCCTCACGCCAGCAACTCTGCCAGATCGGGCCTCTGAGCAGAGCTGGAGCTCTGCCGTACTGGAGGCTCACTGGGCTCCGCCCAAGGAGTGAGTGCAGACGCACGCAGCTGGGCTGCCTCCTCTTCTCCCGAGGAGGCTCGCTTCCCGCATGCTGTGCACTAGGCTTCCAGGCGGGGGCGCCCCGCGCCCCCTACAGGTCTTGGCTCAGGGGCTGCTTCCCTGGAGCTGGGGCTGCCGGCGGGAGCCCAGACACGCAGGGGCAGGCCCCACCACCTGCACACGTCTCTGCTGGGGAGCAGAGCGCTAGGGACATGACGTCTGTCAGGCACCTTCTGGGCGCCCACGGAGTCAGCCTCCGGGAGTGTGGGGCTGCAGACCACAGCCAGGGGACCTGGGAGCCTTGTGCTCCCCGTGCGGCGCTGAGTCTGGGCGGCCAAGCAACCGCTGGTGGAGCCCTGCACTTGCCCTCCCCTCCCCTCTACGAGAGGCTTCACTGCTGGAGGGCTTGGCAGTGTGCAAGCCACCGGCTCCTAAGCCTTCCCCAAGGACGCCCGGGGCCTAGATGCAAAGGCAAGGCAGGAGTGGAGCTGAGGCCAGGAAGGCGCCAGTGGCCTCTCCCAGCATCGCACAGCCTGCTCCTTCCCGGGCAGCAAGCCTAGCAGCGAGGCAAGCCTGGGCAAGTCTCGCCCAGGGCAGAGCAGCCTCGCGCAAGGCACTTGACTAGATCCGGCCTCTGAGCAGAGCTGGAGCTCTGCCGTCCTGGAGGCACACTCGGCTCGGCCCAAGCCGGGATTGCAGCTGCACGCGGCTTGGCTCCCTCGACTCTTCCCAAGGAGGCTCGCTTCCAAGCGGACCGTGCACTTGGCTTCCAGGCAGGGACGCCCCGCGCCTCCTGCAGGTCTTGGCACAGGGGCTGCTTCCCCTGAGCGGAGGCTGTGGGCGGCAGCCCAGACACGCAGGGGCAGGCCCCAACCACCTGCACACGTCTCTGCTGGTGGGGAGAGCACTAGGGAAATGACGTCTGTCAGGCACCTTCTGGGCGCTCACGGAGTCAGCCTCCGGGTGTGTGGGGCTGCAGACCACAGCCAGGGGCCCTGGGAAGCCTGGTGCTCTCCGTGCTGTGCTGAGTCTGGGCGGCCAAGCGACCGCTGGAGGAGCCCTGCACTTGCCATTCCCTTCCCTATGACAGAGCTCTCACGGCTGGAGGGCTTGGCAGCGTGCACCCCACCGGCCCCTAAGCCCTCCGCAAGGACGCCTGGGGACTAGGTGCAAAGGCAAGGCAGGAGTGGAGCTGAGGCCAGGAAGGCGCCAGGAGCGTCTGCCTGTCTGGCGCAGCCTGCTCCTTCCCGGGCAGGAAGCCTAGCAGCGAGGCCAGTCTGGGCAAGGCTCGCCCAGGGCAGAGCAGCCTCACGCCAGCAACTCTGCCAGATCGGGCCTCTGAGCAGAGCTGGAGCTCTGCCGTACTGGAGGCTCACTGGGCTCCGCCCAAGGAGTGAGTGCAGACGCACGCAGCTGGGCTGCCTCCTCTTCTCCCGAGGAGGCTCGCTTCCCGCATGCTGTGCACTAGGCTTCCAGGCGGGGGCGCCCCGCGCCCCCTACAGGTCTTGGCTCAGGGGCTGCTTCCCTGGAGCTGGGGCTGCCGGCGGGAGCCCAGACACGCAGGGGCAGGCCCCACCACCTGCACACGTCTCTGCTGGGGAGCAGAGCGCTAGGGACATGACGTCTGTCAGGCACCTTCTGGGCGCCCACGGAGTCAGCCTCCGGGAGTGTGGGGCTGCAGACCACAGCCAGGGGACCTGGGAGCCTTGTGCTCCCCGTGCGGCGCTGAGTCTGGGCGGCCAAGCAACCGCTGGTGGAGCCCTGCACTTGCCCTCCCCTCCCCTCTACGAGAGGCCTCACTGCTGGAGGGCTTGGCAGTGTGCAAGCCACCGGCTCCTAAGCCTTCCCCAAGGACGCCCGGGGCCTAGATGCAAAGGCAAGGCAGGAGTGGAGCTGAGGCCAGGAAGGCGCCAGTGGCCTCTCCCAGCATCGCACAGCCTGCTCCTTCCCGGGCAGCAAGCCTAGCAGCGAGGCAAGCCTGGGCAAGTCTCGCCCAGGGCAGAGCAGCCTCGTGCAAGGCACTTGACTAGATCCGGCCTCTGAGCAGAGCTGGAGCTCTGCCGTCCTGGAGGCACACTCGGCTCGGCCCAAGCCGGGATTGCAGCTGCACGCGGCTTGGCTCCCTCGACTCTTCCCAAGGAGGCTCGCTTCCAAGCGGACCGTGCACTTGGCTTCCAGGCAGGGACGCCCCGCGCCTCCTGCAGGTCTTGGCACAGGGGCTGCTTCCCCTGAGCGGAGGCTGTGGGCGGCAGCCCAGACACGCAGGGGCAGGCCCCACCACCTGCACACGTCTCTGCTGGGGAGCAGAGCGCTAGGGACATGACGTCTGTCAGGCACCTTCTGGGCGCCCACGGAGTCAGCCTCCGGGAGTGTGGGGCTGCAGACCACAGCCAGGGGACCTGGGAGCCTTGTGCTCCCCGTGCGGCGCTGAGTCTGGGCGGCCAAGCAACCGCTGGTGGAGCCCTGCACTTGCCCTCCCCTCCCCTCTACGAGAGGCCTCACTGCTGGAGGGCTTGGCAGTGTGCAAGCCACCGGCTCCTAAGCCTTCCCCAAGGACGCCCGGGGCCTAGATGCAAAGGCAAGGCAGGAGTGGAGCTGAGGCCAGGAAGGCGCCAGTGGCCTCTCCCAGCATCGCACAGCCTGCTCCTTCCCGGGCAGCAAGCCTAGCAGCGAGGCAAGCCTGGGCAAGTCTCGCCCTGGGCAGAGCAGCCTCGCGCAAGGCACTTGACTAGATCCGGCCTCTGAGCAGAGCTGGAGCTCTGCCGTCCTGGAGGCACACTCGGCTCGGCCCAAGCCGGGATTGCAGCTGCACGCGGCTTGGCTCCCTCGACTCTTCCCAAGGAGGCTCGCTTCCAAGCGGACCGTGCACTTGGCTTCCAGGCAGGGACGCCCCGCGCCTCCTGCAGGTCTTGGCACAGGGGCTGCTTCCCCTGAGCGGAGGCTGTGGGCGGCAGCCCAGACACGCAGGGGCAGGCCCCAACCACCTGCACACGTCTCTGCTGGTGGGGAGAGCACTAGGGAAATGACGTCTGTCAGGCACCTTCTGGGCGCTCACGGAGTCAGCCTCCGGGTGTGTGGGGCTGCAGACCACAGCCAGGGGCCCTGGGAAGCCTGGTGCTCTCCGTGCTGTGCTGAGTCTGGGCGGCCAAGCGACCGCTGGAGGAGCCCTGCACTTGCCATTCCCTTCCCTATGACAGAGCTCTCACGGCTGGAGGGCTTGGCAGCGTGCACCCCACCGGCCCCTAAGCCCTCCGCAAGGACGCCTGGGGACTAGGTGCAAAGGCAAGGCAGGAGTGGAGCTGAGGCCAGGAAGGCGCCAGGAGCGTCTGCCTGTCTGGCGCAGCCTGCTCCTTCCCGGGCAGGAAGCCTAGCAGCGAGGCCAGTCTGGGCAAGGCTCGCCCAGGGCAGAGCAGCCTCACGCCAGCAACTCTGCCAGATCGGGCCTCTGAGCAGAGCTGGAGCTCTGCCGTACTGGAGGCTCACTGGGCTCCGCCCAAGGAGTGAGTGCAGACGCACGCAGCTGGGCTGCCTCCTCTTCTCCCGAGGAGGCTCGCTTCCCGCATGCTGTGCACTAGGCTTCCAGGCGGGGGCGCCCCGCGCCCCCTACAGGTCTTGGCTCAGGGGCTGCTTCCCTGGAGCTGGGGCTGCCGGCGGGAGCCCAGACACGCAGGGGCAGGCCCCACCACCTGCACACGTCTCTGCTGGGGAGCAGAGCGCTAGGGACATGACGTCTGTCAGGCACCTTCTGGGCGCCCACGGAGTCAGCCTCCGGGAGTGTGGGGCTGCAGACCACAGCCAGGGGACCTGGGAGCCTTGTGCTCCCCGTGCGGCGCTGAGTCTGGGCGGCCAAGCAACCGCTGGTGGAGCCCTGCACTTGCCCTCCCCTCCCCTCTACGAGAGGCCTCCCTGCTGGAGGGCTTGGCAGTGTGCAAGCCACCGGCTCCTAAGCCTTCCCCAAGGACGCCCGGGGCCTAGATGCAAAGGCAAGGCAGGAGTGGAGCTGAGGCCAGGAAGGCGCCAGTGGCCTCTCCCAGCATCGCACAGCCTGCTCCTTCCCGGGCAGCAAGCCTAGCAGCGAGGCAAGCCTGGGCAAGTCTCGCCCAGGGCAGAGCAGCCTCGCGCAAGGCACTTGACTAGATCCGGCCTCTGAGCAGAGCTGGAGCTCTGCCGTCCTGGAGGCACACTCGGCTCGGCCCAAGCCGGGATTGCAGCTGCACGCGGCTTGGCTCCCTCGACTCTTCCCAAGGAGGCTCGCTTCCAAGCGGACCGTGCACTTGGCTTCCAGGCAGGGACGCCCCGCGCCTCCTGCAGGTCTTGGCACAGGGGCTGCTTCCCCTGAGCGGAGGCTGTGGGCGGCAGCCCAGACACGCAGGGGCAGGCCCCAACCACCTGCACACGTCTCTGCTGGTGGGGAGAGCACTAGGGAAATGACGTCTGTCAGGCACCTTCTGGGCGCTCACGGAGTCAGCCTCCGGGTGTGTGGGGCTGCAGACCACAGCCAGGGGCCCTGGGAAGCCTGGTGCTCTCCGTGCTGTGCTGAGTCTGGGCGGCCAAGCGACCGCTGGAGGAGCCCTGCACTTGCCATTCCCTTCCCTATGACAGAGCTCTCACGGCTGGAGGGCTTGGCAGCGTGCACCCCACCGGCCCCTAAGCCCTCCGCAAGGACGCCTGGGGACTAGGTGCAAAGGCAAGGCAGGAGTGGAGCTGAGGCCAGGAAGGCGCCAGGAGCGTCTGCCTGTCTGGCGCAGCCTGCTCCTTCCCGGGCAGGAAGCCTAGCAGCGAGGCCAGTCTGGGCAAGGCTCGCCCAGGGCAGAGCAGCCTCACGCCAGCAACTCTGCCAGATCGGGCCTCTGAGCAGAGCTGGAGCTCTGCCGTACTGGAGGCTCACTGGGCTCCGCCCAAGGAGTGAGTGCAGACGCACGCAGCTGGGCTGCCTCCTCTTCTCCCGAGGAGGCTCGCTTCCCGCATGCTGTGCACTAGGCTTCCAGGCGGGGGCGCCCCGCGCCCCCTACAGGTCTTGGCTCAGGGGCTGCTTCCCTGGAGCTGGGGCTGCCGGCGGGAGCCCAGACACGCAGGGGCAGGCCCCACCACCTGCACACGTCTCTGCTGGGGAGCAGAGCGCTAGGGACATGACGTCTGTCAGGCACCTTCTGGGCGCCCACGGAGTCAGCCTCCGGGAGTGTGGGGCTGCAGACCACAGCCAGGGGACCTGGGAGCCTTGTGCTCCCCGTGCGGCGCTGAGTCTGGGCGGCCAAGCAACCGCTGGTGGAGCCCTGCACTTGCCCTCCCCTCCCCTCTACGAGAGGCCTCCCTGCTGGAGGGCTTGGCAGTGTGCAAGCCACCGGCTCCTAAGCCTTCCCCAAGGACGCCCGGGGCCTAGATGCAAAGGCAAGGCAGGAGTGGAGCTGAGGCCAGGAAGGCGCCAGTGGCCTCTCCCAGCATCGCACAGCCTGCTCCTTCCCGGGCAGCAAGCCTAGCAGCGAGGCAAGCCTGGGCAAGTCTCGCCCAGGGCAGAGCAGCCTCGCGCAAGGCACTTGACTAGATCCGGCCTCTGAGCAGAGCTGGAGCTCTGCCGTCCTGGAGGCACACTCGGCTCGGCCCAAGCCGGGATTGCAGCTGCACGCGGCTTGGCTCCCTCGACTCTTCCCAAGGAGGCTCGCTTCCAAGCGGACCGTGCACTTGGCTTCCAGGCAGGGACTCCCCGCGCCTCCTGCAGGTCTTGGCACAGGGGCTGCTTCCCCTGAGCGGAGGCTGTGGGCGGCAGCCCAGACACGCAGGGGCAGGCCCCAACCACCTGCACACGTCTCTGCTGGTGGGGAGAGCACTAGGGAAATGACGTCTGTCAGGCACCTTCTGGGCGCTCACGGAGTCAGCCTCCGGGTGTGTGGGGCTGCAGACCACAGCCAGGGGCCCTGGGAAGCCTGGTGCTCTCCGTGCTGTGCTGAGTCTGGGCGGCCAAGCGACCGCTGGAGGAGCCCTGCACTTGCCATTCCCTTCCCTATGACAGAGCTCTCACGGCTGGAGGGCTTGGCAGCGTGCACCCCACCGGCCCCTAAGCCCTCCGCAAGGACGCCTGGGGACTAGGTGCAAAGGCAAGGCAGGAGTGGAGCTGAGGCCAGGAAGGCGCCAGGAGCGTCTGCCTGTCTGGCGCAGCCTGCTCCTTCCCGGGCAGGAAGCCTAGCAGCGAGGCCAGTCTGGGCAAGGCTCGCCCAGGGCAGAGCAGCCTCACGCCAGCAACTCTGCCAGATCGGGCCTCTGAGCAGAGCTGGAGCTCTGCCGTACTGGAGGCTCACTGGGCTCCGCCCAAGGAGTGAGTGCAGACGCACGCAGCTGGGCTGCCTCCTCTTCTCCCGCGGAGGCTCGCTTCCCGCATGCTGTGCACTAGGCTTCCAGGCGGGGGCGCCCCGCGCCCCCTACAGGTCTTGGCTCAGGGGCTGCTTCCCTGGAGCTGGGGCTGCCGGCGGGAGCCCAGACACGCAGGGGCAGGCCCCACCACCTGCACACGTCTCTGCTGGGGAGCAGAGCGCTAGGGACATGACGTCTGTCAGGCACCTTCTGGGCGCCCACGGAGTCAGCCTCCGGGAGTGTGGGGCTGCAGACCACAGCCAGGGGACCTGGGAGCCTTGTGCTCCCCGTGCGGCGCTGAGTCTGGGCGGCCAAGCAACCGCTGGTGGAGCCCTGCACTTGCCCTCCCCTCCCCTCTACGAGAGGCCTCCCTGCTGGAGGGCTTGGCAGTGTGCAAGCCACCGGCTCCTAAGCCTTCCCCAAGGACTCCCGGGGCCTAGATGCAAAGGCAAGGCAGGAGTGGAGCTGAGGCCAGGAAGGCGCCAGTGGCCTCTCCCAGCATCGCACAGCCTGCTCCTTCCCGGGCAGCAAGCCTAGCAGCGAGGCAAGCCTGGGCAAGTCTCGCCCAGGGCAGAGCAGCCTCGCGCAAGGCACTTGACTAGATCCGGCCTCTGAGCAGAGCTGGAGCTCTGCCGTCCTGGAGGCACACTCGGCTCGGCCCAAGCCGGGATTGCAGCTGCACGCGGCTTGGCTCCCTCGACTCTTCCCAAGGAGGCTCGCTTCCAAGCGGACCGTGCACTTGGCTTCCAGGCAGGGACGCCCCGCGCCTCCTGCAGGTCTTGGCACAGGGGCTGCTTCCCCTGAGCGGAGGCTGTGGGTGGCAGCCCAGACACGCAGGGGCAGGCCCCAACCACCTGCACACGTCTCTGCTGGTGGGGAGAGCACTAGGGAAATGACGTCTGTCAGGCACCTTCTGGGCGCTCACGGAGTCAGCCTCCGGGTGTGTGGGGCTGCAGACCACAGCCAGGGGCCCTGGGAAGCCTGGTGCTCTCCGTGCTGTGCTGAGTCTGGGCGGCCAAGCGACCGCTGGAGGAGCCCTGCACTTGCCATTCCCTTCCCTATGACAGAGCTCTCACGGCTGGAGGGCTTGGCAGCGTGCACCCCACCGGCCCCTAAGCCCTCCGCAAGGACGCCTGGGGACTAGGTGCAAAGGCAAGGCAGGAGTGGAGCTGAGGCCAGGAAGGCGCCAGGAGCGTCTGCCTGTCTGGCGCAGCCTGCTCCTTCCCGGGCAGGAAGCCTAGCAGCGAGGCCAGTCTGGGCAAGGCTCGCCCAGGGCAGAGCAGCCTCACGCCAGCAACTCTGCCAGATCGGGCCTCTGAGCAGAGCTGGAGCTCTGCCGTACTGGAGGCTCACTGGGCTCCGCCCAAGGAGTGAGTGCAGACGCACGCAGCTGGGCTGCCTCCTCTTCTCCCGAGGAGGCTCGCTTCCCGCATGCTGTGCACTAGGCTTCCAGGCGGGGGCGCCCCGCGCCCCCTACAGGTCTTGGCTCAGGGGCTGCTTCCCTGGAGCTGGGGCTGCCGGCGGGAGCCCAGACACGCAGGGGCAGGCCCCACCACCTGCACACGTCTCTGCTGGGGAGCAGAGCGCTAGGGACATGACGTCTGTCAGGCACCTTCTGGGCGCCCACGGAGTCAGCCTCCGGGAGTGTGGGGCTGCAGACCACAGCCAGGGGACCTGGGAGCCTTGTGCTCCCCATGCGGCGCTGAGTCTGGGCGGCCAAGCAACCGCTGGTGGAGCCCTGCACTTGCCCTCCCCTCCCCTCTACGAGAGGCCTCCCTGCTGGAGGGCTTGGCAGTGTGCAAGCCACCGGCTCCTAAGCCTTCCCCAAGGACGCCCGGGGCCTAGATGCAAAGGCAAGGCAGGAGTGGAGCTGAGGCCAGGAAGGCGCCAGTGGCCTCTCCCAGCATCGCACAGCCTGCTCCTTCCCGGGCAGCAAGCCTAGCAGCGAGGCAAGCCTGGGCAAGTCTCGCCCAGGGCAGAGCAGCCTCGCGCAAGGCACTTGACTAGATCCGGCCTCTGAGCAGAGCTGGAGCTCTGCCGTCCTGGAGGCACACTCGGCTCGGCCCAAGCCGGGATTGCAGCTGCACGCGGCTTGGCTCCCTCGACTCTTCCCAAGGAGGCTCGCTTCCAAGCGGACCGTGCACTTGGCTTCCAGGCAGGGACGCCCCGCGCCTCCTGCAGGTCTTGGCACAGGGGCTGCTTCCCCTGAGCGGAGGCTGTGGGCGGCAGCCCAGACACGCAGGGGCAGGCCCCAACCACCTGCACACGTCTCTGCTGGTGGGGAGAGCACTAGGGAAATGACGTCTGTCAGGCACCTTCTGGGCGCTCACGGAGTCAGCCTCCGGGTGTGTGGGGCTGCAGACCACAGCCAGGGGCCCTGGGAAGCCTGGTGCTCTCCGTGCTGTGCTGAGTCTGGGCGGCCAAGCGACCGCTGGAGGAGCCCTGCACTTGCCATTCCCTTCCCTATGACAGAGCTCTCACGGCTGGAGGGCTTGGCAGCGTGCACCCCACCGGCCCCTAAGCCCTCCGCAAGGACGCCTGGGGACTAGGTGCAAAGGCAAGGCAGGAGTGGAGCTGAGGCCAGGAAGGCGCCAGGAGCGTCTGCCTGTCTGGCGCAGCCTGCTCCTTCCCGGGCAGGAAGCCTAGCAGCGAGGCCAGTCTGGGCAAGGCTCGCCCAGGGCAGAGCAGCCTCACGCCAGCAACTCTGCCAGATCGGGCCTCTGAGCAGAGCTGGAGCTCTGCCGTACTGGAGGCTCACTGGGCTCCGCCCAAGGAGTGAGTGCAGACGCACGCAGCTGGGCTGCCTCCTCTTCTCCCGCGGAGGCTCGCTTCCCGCATGCTGTGCACTAGGCTTCCAGGCGGGGGCGCCCCGCGCCCCCTACAGGTCTTGGCTCAGGGGCTGCTTCCCTGGAGCTGGGGCTGCCGGCGGGAGCCCAGACACGCAGGGGCAGGCCCCACCACCTGCACACGTCTCTGCTGGGGAGCAGAGCGCTAGGGACATGACGTCTGTCAGGCACCTTCTGGGCGCCCACGGAGTCAGCCTCCGGGAGTGTGGGGCTGCAGACCACAGCCAGGGGACCTGGGAGCCTTGTGCTCCCCGTGCGGCGCTGAGTCTGGGCGGCCAAGCAACCGCTGGTGGAGCCCTGCACTTGCCCTCCCCTCCCCTCTACGAGAGGCCTCCCTGCTGGAGGGCTTGGCAGTGTGCAAGCCACCGGCTCCTAAGCCTTCCCCAAGGACGCCCGGGGCCTAGATGCAAAGGCAAGGCAGGAGTGGAGCTGAGGCCAGGAAGGCGCCAGTGGCCTCTCCCAGCATCGCACAGCCTGCTCCTTCCCGGGCAGCAAGCCTAGCAGCGAGGCAAGCCTGGGCAAGTCTCGCCCAGGGCAGAGCAGCCTCGCGCAAGGCACTTGACTAGATCCGGCCTCTGAGCAGAGCTGGAGCTCTGCCGTCCTGGAGGCACACTCGGCTCGGCCCAAGCCGGGATTGCAGCTGCACGCGGCTTGGCTCCCTCGACTCTTCCCAAGGAGGCTCGCTTCCAAGCGGACCGTGCACTTGGCTTCCAGGCAGGGACGCCCCGCGCCTCCTGCAGGTCTTGGCACAGGGGCTGCTTCCCCTGAGCGGAGGCTGTGGGCGGCAGCCCAGACACGCAGGGGCAGGCCCCAACCACCTGCACACGTCTCTGCTGGTGGGGAGAGCACTAGGGAAATGACGTCTGTCAGGCACCTTCTGGGCGCTCACGGAGTCAGCCTCCGGGTGTGTGGGGCTGCAGACCACAGCCAGGGGCCCTGGGAAGCCTGGTGCTCTCCGTGCTGTGCTGAGTCTGGGCGGCCAAGCGACCGCTGGAGGAGCCCTGCACTTGCCATTCCCTTCCCTATGACAGAGCTCTCACGGCTGGAGGGCTTGGCAGCGTGCACCCCACCGGCCCCTAAGCCCTCCGCAAGGACGCCTGGGGACTAGGTGCAAAGGCAAGGCAGGAGTGGAGCTGAGGCCAGGAAGGCGCCAGGAGCGTCTGCCTGTCTGGCGCAGCCTGCTCCTTCCCGGGCAGGAAGCCTAGCAGCGAGGCCAGTCTGGGCAAGGCTCGCCCAGGGCAGAGCAGCCTCACGCCAGCAACTCTGCCAGATCGGGCCTCTGAGCAGAGCTGGAGCTCTGCCGTACTGGAGGCTCACTGGGCTCCGCCCAAGGAGTGAGTGCAGACGCACGCAGCTGGGCTGCCTCCTCTTCTCCCGCGGAGGCTCGCTTCCCGCATGCTGTGCACTAGGCTTCCAGGCGGGGGCGCCCCGCGCCCCCTACAGGTCTTGGCTCAGGGGCTGCTTCCCTGGAGCTGGGGCTGCCGGCGGGAGCCCAGACACGCAGGGGCAGGCCCCACCACCTGCACACGTCTCTGCTGGGGAGCAGAGCGCTAGGGACATGACGTCTGTCAGGCACCTTCTGGGCGCCCACGGAGTCAGCCTCCGGGAGTGTGGGGCTGCAGACCACAGCCAGGGGACCTGGGAGCCTTGTGCTCCCCGTGCGGCGCTGAGTCTGGGCGGCCAAGCAACCGCTGGTGGAGCCCTGCACTTGCCCTCCCCTCCCCTCTACGAGAGGCCTCCCTGCTGGAGGGCTTGGCAGTGTGCAAGCCACCGGCTCCTAAGCCTTCCCCAAGGACGCCCGGGGCCTAGATGCAAAGGCAAGGCAGGAGTGGAGCTGAGGCCAGGAAGGCGCCAGTGGCCTCTCCCAGCATCGCACAGCCTGCTCCTTCCCGGGCAGCAAGCCTAGCAGCGAGGCAAGCCTGGGCAAGTCTCGCCCAGGGCAGAGCAGCCTCGCGCAAGGCACTTGACTAGATCCGGCCTCTGAGCAGAGCTGGAGCTCTGCCGTCCTGGAGGCACACTCGGCTCGGCCCAAGCCGGGATTGCAGCTGCACGCGGCTTGGCTCCCTCGACTCTTCCCAAGGAGGCTCGCTTCCAAGCGGACCGTGCACTTGGCTTCCAGGCAGGGACGCCCCGCGCCTCCTGCAGGTCTTGGCACAGGGGCTGCTTCCCCTGAGCGGAGGCTGTGGGCGGCAGCCCAGACACGCAGGGGCAGGCCCCAACCACCTGCACACGTCTCTGCTGGTGGGGAGAGCACTAGGGAAATGACGTCTGTCAGGCACCTTCTGGGCGCTCACGGAGTCAGCCTCCGGGTGTGTGGGGCTGCAGACCACAGCCAGGGGCCCTGGGAAGCCTGGTGCTCTCCGTGCTGTGCTGAGTCTGGGCGGCCAAGCGACCGCTGGAGGAGCCCTGCACTTGCCATTCCCTTCCCTATGACAGAGCTCTCACGGCTGGAGGGCTTGGCAGCGTGCACCCCACCGGCCCCTAAGCCCTCCGCAAGGACGCCTGGGGACTAGGTGCAAAGGCAAGGCAGGAGTGGAGCTGAGGCCAGGAAGGCGCCAGGAGCGTCTGCCTGTCTGGCGCAGCCTGCTCCTTCCCGGGCAGGAAGCCTAGCAGCGAGGCCAGTCTGGGCAAGGCTCGCCCAGGGCAGAGCAGCCTCACGCCAGCAACTCTGCCAGATCGGGCCTCTGAGCAGAGCTGGAGCTCTGCCGTACTGGAGGCTCACTGGGCTCCGCCCAAGGAGTGAGTGCAGACGCACGCAGCTGGGCTGCCTCCTCTTCTCCCGAGGAGGCTCGCTTCCCGCATGCTGTGCACTAGGCTTCCAGGCGGGGGCGCCCCGCGCCCCCTACAGGTCTTGGCTCAGGGGCTGCTTCCCTGGAGCTGGGGCTGCCGGCGGGAGCCCAGACACGCAGGGGCAGGCCCCACCACCTGCACACGTCTCTGCTGGGGAGCAGAGCGCTAGGGACATGACGTCTGTCAGGCACCTTCTGGGCGCCCACGGAGTCAGCCTCCGGGAGTGTGGGGCTGCAGACCACAGCCAGGGGACCTGGGAGCCTTGTGCTCTCCGTGCGGCGCTGAGTCTGGGCGGCCAAGCAACCGCTGGTGGAGCCCTGCACTTGCCCTCCCCTCCCCTCTACGAGAGGCCTCCCTGCTGGAGGGCTTGGCAGTGTGCAAGCCACCGGCTCCTAAGCCTTCCCCAAGGACGCCCGGGGCCTAGATGCAAAGGCAAGGCAGGAGTGGAGCTGAGGCCAGGAAGGCGCCAGTGGCCTCTCCCAGCATCGCACAGCCTGCTCCTTCCCGGGCAGCAAGCCTAGCAGCGAGGCAAGCCTGGGCAAGTCTCGCCCTGGGCAGAGCAGCCTCGCGCAAGGCACTTGACTAGATCCGGCCTCTGAGCAGAGCTGGAGCTCTGCCGTCCTGGAGGCACACTCGGCTCGGCCCAAGCCGGGATTGCAGCTGCACGCGGCTTGGCTCCCTCGACTCTTCCCAAGGAGGCTCGCTTCCAAGCGGACCGTGCACTTGGCTTCCAGGCAGGGACGCCCCGCGCCTCCTGCAGGTCTTGGCACAGGGGCTGCTTCCCCTGAGCGGAGGCTGTGGGCGGCAGCCCAGACACGCAGGGGCAGGCCCCAACCACCTGCACACGTCTCTGCTGGTGGGGAGAGCACTAGGGAAATGACGTCTGTCAGGCACCTTCTGGGCGCTCACGGAGTCAGCCTCCGGGTGTGTGGGGCTGCAGACCACAGCCAGGGGCCCTGGGAAGCCTGGTGCTCTCCGTGCTGTGCTGAGTCTGGGCGGCCAAGCGACCGCTGGAGGAGCCCTGCACTTGCCATTCCCTTCCCTATGACAGAGCTCTCACGGCTGGAGGGCTTGGCAGCGTGCACCCCACCGGCCCCTAAGCCCTCCGCAAGGACGCCTGGGGACTAGGTGCAAAGGCAAGGCAGGAGTGGAGCTGAGGCCAGGAAGGCGCCAGGAGCGTCTGCCTGTCTGGCGCAGCCTGCTCCTTCCCGGGCAGGAAGCCTAGCAGCGAGGCCAGTCTGGGCAAGGCTCGCCCAGGGCAGAGCAGCCTCACGCCAGCAACTCTGCCAGATCGGGCCTCTGAGCAGAGCTGGAGCTCTGCCGTACTGGAGGCTCACTGGGCTCCGCCCAAGGAGTGAGTGCAGACGCACGCAGCTGGGCTGCCTCCTCTTCTCCCGAGGAGGCTCGCTTCCCGCATGCTGTGCACTAGGCTTCCAGGCGGGGGCGCCCCGCGCCCCCTACAGGTCTTGGCTCAGGGGCTGCTTCCCTGGAGCTGGGGCTGCCGGCAGGAGCCCAGACACGCAGGGGCAGGCCCCACCACCTGCACACGTCTCTGCTGGGGAGCAGAGCGCTAGGGACATGACGTCTGTCAGGCACCTTCTGGGCGCCCACGGAGTCAGCCTCCGGGAGTGTGGGGCTGCAGACCACAGCCAGGGGGACCTGGGAGCCTTGTGCTCCCCGTGCGGCGCTGAGTCTGGGCGGCCAAGCAACCGCTGGTGGAGCCCTGCACTTGCCCTCCCCTCCCCTCTACGAGAGGCCTCCCTGCTGGAGGGCTTGGCAGTGTGCAAGCCACCGGCTCCTAAGCCTTCCCCAAGGACGCCCGGGGCCTAGATGCAAAGGCAAGGCAGGAGTGGAGCTGAGGCCAGGAAGGCGCCAGTGGCCTCTCCCAGCATCGCACAGCCTGCTCCTTCCCGGGCAGCAAGCCTAGCAGCGAGGCAAGCCTGGGCAAGTCTCGCCCTGGGCAGAGCAGCCTCGCGCAAGGCACTTGACTAGATCCGGCCTCTGAGCAGAGCTGGAGCTCTGCCGTCCTGGAGGCACACTCGGCTCGGCCCAAGCCGGGATTGCAGCTGCACGCGGCTTGGCTCCCTCGACTCTTCCCAAGGAGGCTCGCTTCCAAGCGGACCGTGCACTTGGCTTCCAGGCAGGGACGCCCCGCGCCTCCTGCAGGTCTTGGCACAGGGGCTGCTTCCCCTGAGCGGAGGCTGTGGGCGGCAGCCCAGACACGCAGGGGCAGGCCCCAACCACCTGCACACGTCTCTGCTGGTGGGGAGAGCACTAGGGAAATGACGTCTGTCAGGCACCTTCTGGGCGCTCACGGAGTCAGCCTCCGGGTGTGTGGGGCTGCAGACCACAGCCAGGGGCCCTGGGAAGCCTGGTGCTCTCCGTGCTGTGCTGAGTCTGGGCGGCCAAGCGACCGCTGGAGGAGCCCTGCACTTGCCATTCCCTTCCCTATGACAGAGCTCTCACGGCTGGAGGGCTTGGCAGCGTGCACCCCACCGGCCCCTAAGCCCTCCGCAAGGACGCCTGGGGACTAGGTGCAAAGGCAAGGCAGGAGTGGAGCTGAGGCCAGGAAGGCGCCAGGAGCGTCTGCCTGTCTGGCGCAGCCTGCTCCTTCCCGGGCAGGAAGCCTAGCAGCGAGGCCAGTCTGGGCAAGGCTCGCCCAGGGCAGAGCAGCCTCACGCCAGCAACTCTGCCAGATCGGGCCTCTGAGCAGAGCTGGAGCTCTGCCGTACTGGAGGCTCACTGGGCTCCGCCCAAGGAGTGAGTGCAGACGCACGCAGCTGGGCTGCCTCCTCTTCTCCCGAGGAGGCTCGCTTCCCGCATGCTGTGCACTAGGCTTCCAGGCGGGGGCGCCCCGCGCCCCCTACAGGTCTTGGCTCAGGGGCTGCTTCCCTGGAGCTGGGGCTGCCGGCGGGAGCCCAGACACGCAGGGGCAGGCCCCACCACCTGCACACGTCTCTGCCGGGGAGCAGAGCGCTAGGGACATGACGTCTGTCAGGCACCTTCTGGGCGCCCACGGAGTCAGCCTCCGGGAGTGTGGGGCTGCAGACCACAGCCAGGGGACCTGGGAGCCTTGTGCTCTCCGTGCGGCGCTGAGTCTGGGCGGCCAAGCAACCGCTGGTGGAGCCCTGCACTTGCCCTCCCCTCCCCTCTACGAGAGGCCTCACTGCTGGAGGGCTCGGCAGTGTGCAAGCCACCGGCTCCTAAGCCTTCCCCAAGGACGCCCGGGGCCTAGATGCAAAGGCAAGGCAGGAGTGGAGCTGAGGCCAGGAAGGCGCCAGTGGCCTCTCCCAGCATCGCACAGCCTGCTCCTTCCCGGGCAGCAAGCCTAGCAGCGAGGCAAGCCTGGGCAAGTCTCGCCCAGGGCAGAGCAGCCTCGCGCAAGGCACTTGACTAGATCCGGCCTCTGAGCAGAGCTGGAGCTCTGCCGTCCTGGAGGCACACTCGGCTCGGCCCAAGCAGGGCTTGCAGCTGCACGCGGCTTGGCTCCCTCGACTCTTCCCAAGGAGGCTCGCTTCCAAGCGGACCGTGCACTTGGCTTCCAGGCAGGGACGCCCCGCGCCTCCTGCAGGTCTTGGCACAGGGGCTGCTTCCCCTGAGCGGAGGCTGTGGGCGGCAGCCCAGACACGCAGGGGCAGGCCCCAACCACCTGCACACGTCTCTGCTGGTGGGGAGAGCACTAGGGAAATGACGTCTGTCAGGCACCTTCTGGGCGCTCACGGAGTCAGCCTCCGGGTGTGTGGGGCTGCAGACCACAGCCAGGGGCCCTGGGAAGCCTGGTGCTCTCCGTGCTGTGCTGAGTCTGGGCGGCCAAGCGACCGCTGGAGGAGCCCTGCACTTGCCATTCCCTTCCCTATGACAGAGCTCTCACGGCTGGAGGGCTTGGCAGCGTGCACCCCACCGGCCCCTAAGCCCTCCGCAAGGACGCCTGGGGACTAGGTGCAAAGGCAAGGCAGGAGTGGAGCTGAGGCCAGGAAGGCGCCAGGAGCGTCTGCCTGTCTGGCGCAGCCTGCTCCTTCCCGGGCAGGAAGCCTAGCAGCGAGGCCAGTCTGGGCAAGGCTCGCCCAGGGCAGAGCAGCCTCACGCCAGCAACTCTGCCAGATCGGGCCTCTGAGCAGAGCTGGAGCTCTGCCGTACTGGAGGCTCACTGGGCTCCGCCCAAGGAGTGAGTGCAGACGCACGCAGCTGGGCTGCCTCCTCTTCTCCCGAGGAGGCTCGCTTCCCGCATGCTGTGCACTAGGCTTCCAGGCGGGGGCGCCCCGCGCCCCCTACAGGTCTTGGCTCAGGGGCTGCTCTTCCCTGGAGCTGGGGCTGCCGGCGGGAGCCCAGACACGCAGGGGCAGGCCCCACCACCTGCACACGTCTCTGCTGGGGAGCAGAGCGCTAGGGACATGACGTCTGTCAGGCACCTTCTGGGCGCCCACGGAGTCAGCCTCCGGGAGGTGGGGCTGCAGACCACAGCCAGGGGACCTGGGAGCCTTGTGCTCCCCGTGCGGCGCTGAGTCTGGGCGGCCAAGCAACCGCTGGTGGAGCCCTGCACTTGCCCTCCCCTCCCCTCTACGAGAGGCCTCCCTGCTGGAGGGCTTGGCAGTGTGCAAGCCACCGGCTCCTAAGCCTTCCCCAAGGACGCCCGGGGCCTAGATGCAAAGGCAAGGCAGGAGTGGAGCTGAGGCCAGGAAGGCGCCAGTGGCCTCTCCCAGCATCGCACAGCCTGCTCCTTCCCGGGCAGCAAGCCTAGCAGCGAGGCAAGCCTGGGCAAGTCTCGCCCAGGGCAGAGCAGCCTCGCGCAAGGCACTTGACTAGATCCGGCCTCTGAGCAGAGCTGGAGCTCTGCCGTCCTGGAGGCACACTCGGCTCGGCCCAAGCCGGGATTGCAGCTGCACGCGGCTTGGCTCCCTCGACTCTTCCCAAGGAGGCTCGCTTCCAAGCGGACCGTGCACTTGGCTTCCAGGCAGGGACGCCCCGCGCCTCCTGCAGGTCTTGGCACAGGGGCTGCTTCCCCTGAGCGGAGGCTGTGGGCGGCAGCCCAGACACGCAGGGGCAGGCCCCAACCACCTGCACACGTCTCTGCTGGTGGGGAGAGCACTAGGGAAATGACGTCTGTCAGGCACCTTCTGGGCGCTCACGGAGTCAGCCTCCGGGTGTGTGGGGCTGCAGACCACAGCCAGGGGCCCTGGGAAGCCTGGTGCTCTCCGTGCTGTGCTGAGTCTGGGCGGCCAGCGACCGCTGGAGGAGCCCTGCACTTGCCATTCCCTTCCCTATGACAGAGCTCTCACGGCTGGAGGGCTTGGCAGCGTGCACCCCACCGGCCCCTAAGCCCTCCGCAAGGACGCCTGGGGACTAGGTGCAAAGGCAAGGCAGGAGTGGAGCTGAGGCCAGGAAGGCGCCAGGAGCGTCTGCCTGTCTGGCGCAGCCTGCTCCTTCCCGGGCAGGAAGCCTAGCAGCGAGGCCAGTCTGGGCAAGGCTCGCCCAGGGCAGAGCAGCCTCACGCCAGCAACTCTGCCAGATCGGGCCTCTGAGCAGAGCTGGAGCTCTGCCGTACTGGAGGCTCACTGGGCTCCGCCCAAGGAGTGAGTGCAGACGCACGCAGCTGGGCTGCCTCCTCTTCTCCCGAGGAGGCTCGCTTCCCGCATGCTGTGCACTAGGCTTCCAGGCGGGGGCGCCCCGCGCCCCCTACAGGTCTTGGCTCAGGGGCTGCTTCCCTGAGCTGGGGCTGCCGGCGGGAGCCCAGACACGCAGGGGCAGGCCCCACCACCTGCACACGTCTCTGCTGGGGAGCAGAGCGCTAGGGACATGACGTCTGTCAGGCACCTTCTGGGCGCCCACGGAGTCAGCCCTCCGGGAGTGTGGGGCTGCAGACCACAGCCAGGGGACCTGGGAGCCTTGTGCTCCCCGTGCGGCGCTGAGTCTGGGCGGCCAAGCAACCGCTGGTGGAGCCCTGCACTTGCCCTCCCCTCCCCTCTACGAGAGGCCTCCCTGCTGGAGGGCTTGGCAGTGTGCAAGCCACCGGCTCCTAAGCCTTCCCCAAGGACGCCCGGGGCCTAGATGCAAAGGCAAGGCAGGAGTGGAGCTGAGGCCAGGAAGGCGCCAGTGGCCTCTCCCAGCATCGCACAGCCTGCTCCTTCCCGGGCAGCAAGCCTAGCAGCGAGGCAAGCCTGGGCAAGTCTCGCCCAGGGCAGAGCAGCCTCGCGCAAGGCACTTGACTAGATCCGGCCTCTGAGCAGAGCTGGAGCTCTGGCCGTCCTGGAGGCACACTCGGCTCGGCCCAAGCCGGGATTGCAGCTGCACGCGGCTTGGCTCCTCGACTCTTCCCAAGGAGGCTCGCTTCCAAGCGGACCGTGCACTTGGCTTCAGGCAGGGACGCCCCGCGCCTCCTGCAGGTCTTGGCACAGGGGCTGCTTCCCCTGAGCGGAGGCTGTGGGCGGCAGCCCAGACACGCAGGGGCAGGCCCCCAACCACCTGCACACGTCTCTGCTGGTGGGGAGAGCACTAGGGAAATGACGTCTGTCAGGCACCTTCTGGGCGCTCACGGAGTCAGCCTCCGGGTGTGTGGGGCTGCAGACCACAGCCAGGGGCCCTGGGAAGCCTGGTGCTCTCCGTGCTGTGCTGAGTCTGGGCGGCCAGCGACCGCTGGAGGAGCCCTGCACTTGCCATTCCCTTCCCTATGACAGAGCTCTCACGGCTGGAGGGCTTGGCAGCGTGCACCCCACCGGCCCCTAAGCCCTCCGCAAGGACGCCTGGGGGCTAGGGTGCAAAGGCAAGGCAGGAGTGGAGCTGAGGCCAGGAAGGCGCCAGGAGCGTCTGCCTGTCTGGCGCAGCCTGCTCCTTCCCGGGCAGGAAGCCTAGCAGCGAGGCCAGTCTGGGCAAGGCTCGCCCAGGGCAGAGCAGCCTCACGCCAGCAACTCTGCCAGATCGGGCCTCTGAGCAGAGCTGGAGCTCTTGCCGTACTGGAGGCTCACTGGGCTCCGCCCAAGGAGTGAGGTGCAGACGCACGCAGCTGGGCTGCCTCCTCTTCTCCCGCGGAGGCTCGCTTCCCGCATGCTGTGCACTAGGCTTCCAGGCGGGGGCGCCCCGCGCCCCCTACAGGTCTTGGCTCAGGGGCTGCTTCCCTGGAGCTGGGGCTGCCGGCGGGAGCCCAGACACGCAGGGGCAGGCCCCACCACCTGCACACGTCTCTGCTGGGGAGCAGAGCGCTAGGGACATGACGTCTGTCAGGCACCTTCTGGGCGCCCACGGAGTCAGCCTCCGGGAGTGTGGGGCTGCAGACCACAGCCAGGGGACCTGGGAGCCTTGTGCTCCCCGTGCGGCGCTGAGTCTGGGCGGCCAAGCAAACCGCTGGTGGAGCCCTGCACTTGCCCTCCCCTCCCCTCTACGAGAGGCCTCCCTGCTGGAGGGCTTGGCAGTGTGCAGCCACCGGCTCCTAAGCCTTCCCAAGGACGCCCGGGGCCTAGATGCAAAGGCAAGGCAGGAGTGGAGCTGAGCCAGGAAGGCGCCAGTGGCCTCTCCCAGCATCGCACAGCCTGCTCCTTCCCGGGCAGCAAGCCTAGCAGCGAGGCAAGCCTGGGCAAGTCTCGCCCAGGGCAGAGCAGCCTCGCGCAAGGCACTTGACTAGATCGGCCTCTGAGCAAGCTGGAGCTCTGCCGTCCTGGAGGCACACTCGCTCGGCCCAAGCCGGGATTGCAGCTGCACGCGGCTTGGCTCCCCTCGACTCTTCCCAAGGAGGCTCGCTTCCAAGCGGACCGTGCACTTGGCTTCCAGGCAGGGACGCCCGCGCCTCCTGCAGGTCTTGGCACAGGGGCTGCTTCCCCTGAGCGGAGGCTGTGGGCGGCAGCCCAGACACGCAGGGGCAGGCCCCAACCACCTGCACACGTCTCTGCTGGTTGGGGAGAGCACTAGGGAAATGACGTCTGTCAGGCACCTTCTGGGCGCTCACGGAGTCAGCCTCCGGGTGTGTGGGGCTGCAGACCACAGCCAGGGGCCTGGGGAAGCCTGGTGCTCTCCGTGCTTGTGCTGAGTCTGGGCGGCCAAGCGACCGCTGGAGGAGCCCTGCACTTGCCATTCCCTTCCCTATGACAGAGCTCTCACGGCTGCAGGGCTTGGCAGCGTGCACCCCACCGGCCCCTAAGCCCTCCGCAAGGACGCCTGGGGACTAGGTGCAAAGGCAAGGCAGGAGTGGAGCTGAGGCCAGGAAGGCGCCAGGAGCGTCTGCCTGTCTGGCGCAGCCTGCTCCTTCCCGGGCAGGAAGCCTAGCAGCGAGGCCAGTCTGGGCAAGGCTCGCCCAGGGCAGAGCAGCCTCACGCCAGCAACTCTGCCAGATCGGGCCTCTGAGCAGAGCTGGAGCTCTGCCGTACTGGAGGCTCACTGGGCTCCGCCCAAGGAGTGAGTGCAGACGCACGCAGCTGGGCTGCCTCCTCTTCTCCCGAGGAGGCTCGCTTCCCGCATGCTGTGCACTAGGCTTCCAGGCGGGGGCGCCCCGCGCCCCCTACAGGTCTTGGCTCAGGGGCTGCTTCCCTGGAGCTGGGGCTGCCGGCGGGAGCCCAGACACGCAGGGGCAGGCCCCACCACCTGCACACGTCTCTGCTGGGGAGCAGAGCGCTAGGGACATGACGTCTGTCAGGCACCTTCTGGGCGCCCACGGAGTCAGCCTCCGGGAGTGTGGGGCTGCAGACCACAGCCAGGGGACCTGGGAGCCTTGTGCTCCCCGTGCGGCGCTGAGTCTGGGCGGCCAAGCAACCGCTGGTGGAGCCCTGCACTTGCCCTCCCCTCCCCTCTACGAGAGGCCTCCCTGCTGGAGGGCTTGGCAGTGTGCAAGCCACCGGCTCCTAAGCCTTCCCCAAGGACGCCCGGGGCCTAGATGCAAAGGCAAGGCAGGAGTGGAGCTGAGGCCAGGAAGGCGCCAGTGGCCTCTCCCAGCATCGCACAGCCTGCTCCTTCCCGGGCAGCAAGCCTAGCAGCGAGGCAAGCCTGGGCAAGTCTCGCCCAGGGCAGAGCAGCCTCGCGCAAGGCACTTGACTAGATCCGGCCTCTGAGCAGAGCTGGAGCTCTGCCGTCCTGGAGGCACACTCGGCTCGGCCCAAGCCGGGATTGCAGCTGCACGCGGCTTGGCTCCCTCGACTCTTCCCAAGGAGGCTCGCTTCCAAGCGGACCGTGCACTTGGCTTCCAGGCAGGGACGCCCCGCGCCTCCTGCAGGTCTTGGCACAGGGGCTGCTTCCCCTGAGCGGAGGCTGTGGGCGGCAGCCCAGACACGCAGGGGCAGGCCCCAACCACCTGCACACGTCTCTGCTGGTGGGGAGAGCACTAGGGAAATGACGTCTGTCAGGCACCTTCTGGGCGCTCACGGAGTCAGC
Organism: Budorcas taxicolor; assembly: GCF_023091745.1. Taxonomy (NCBI): domain Eukaryota; kingdom Metazoa; phylum Chordata; class Mammalia; order Artiodactyla; family Bovidae; genus Budorcas; species Budorcas taxicolor. The sequence continues at coordinate 75,619 of NW_026292428.1, forward strand.
CTCCGGGTGTGTGGGGCTGCAGACCACAGCCAGGGGCCCTGGGAAGCCTGGTGCTCTCCGTGCTGTGCTGAGTCTGGGCGGCCAAGCGACCGCTGGAGGAGCCCTGCACTTGCCATTCCCTTCCCTATGACAGAGCTCTCACGGCTGGAGGGCTTGGCAGCGTGCACCCCACCGGCCCCTAAGCCCTCCGCAAGGACGCCTGGGGACTAGGTGCAAAGGCAAGGCAGGAGTGGAGCTGAGGCCAGGAAGGCGCCAGGAGCGTCTGCCTGTCTGGCGCAGCCTGCTCCTTCCCGGGCAGGAAGCCTAGCAGCGAGGCCAGTCTGGGCAAGGCTCGCCCAGGGCAGAGCAGCCTCACGCCAGCAACTCTGCCAGATCGGGCCTCTGAGCAGAGCTGGAGCTCTGCCGTACTGGAGGCTCACTGGGCTCCGCCCAAGGAGTGAGTGCAGACGCACGCAGCTGGGCTGCCTCCTCTTCTCCCGCGGAGGCTCGCTTCCCGCATGCTGTGCACTAGGCTTCCAGGCGGGGGCGCCCCGCGCCCCCTACAGGTCTTGGCTCAGGGGCTGCTTCCCTGGAGCTGGGGCTGCCGGCGGGAGCCCAGACACGCAGGGGCAGGCCCCACCACCTGCACACGTCTCTGCTGGGGAGCAGAGCGCTAGGGACATGACGTCTGTCAGGCACCTTCTGGGCGCCCACGGAGTCAGCCTCCGGGAGTGTGGGGCTGCAGACCACAGCCAGGGGACCTGGGAGCCTTGTGCTCCCCGTGCGGCGCTGAGTCTGGGCGGCCAAGCAACCGCTGGTGGAGCCCTGCACTTGCCCTCCCCTCCCCTCTACGAGAGGCCTCCCTGCTGGAGGGCTTGGCAGTGTGCAAGCCACCGGCTCCTAAGCCTTCCCCAAGGACGCCCGGGGCCTAGATGCAAAGGCAAGGCAGGAGTGGAGCTGAGGCCAGGAAGGCGCCAGTGGCCTCTCCCAGCATCGCACAGCCTGCTCCTTCCCGGGCAGCAAGCCTAGCAGCGAGGCAAGCCTGGGCAAGTCTCGCCCAGGGCAGAGCAGCCTCGCGCAAGGCACTTGACTAGATCCGGCCTCTGAGCAGAGCTGGAGCTCTGCCGTCCTGGAGGCACACTCGGCTCGGCCCAAGCCGGGATTGCAGCTGCACGCGGCTTGGCTCCCTCGACTCTTCCCAAGGAGGCTCGCTTCCAAGCGGACCGTGCACTTGGCTTCCAGGCAGGGACGCCCCGCGCCTCCTGCAGGTCTTGGCACAGGGGCTGCTTCCCCTGAGCGGAGGCTGTGGGCGGCAGCCCAGACACGCAGGGGCAGGCCCCAACCACCTGCACACGTCTCTGCTGGTGGGGAGAGCACTAGGGAAATGACGTCTGTCAGGCACCTTCTGGGCGCTCACGGAGTCAGCCTCCGGGTGTGTGGGGCTGCAGACCACAGCCAGGGGCCCTGGGAAGCCTGGTGCTCTCCGTGCTGTGCTGAGTCTGGGCGGCCAAGCGACCGCTGGAGGAGCCCTGCACTTGCCATTCCCTTCCCTATGACAGAGCTCTCACGGCTGGAGGGCTTGGCAGCGTGCACCCCACCGGCCCCTAAGCCCTCCGCAAGGACGCCTGGGGACTAGGTGCAAAGGCAAGGCAGGAGTGGAGCTGAGGCCAGGAAGGCGCCAGGAGCGTCTGCCTGTCTGGCGCAGCCTGCTCCTTCCCGGGCAGGAAGCCTAGCAGCGAGGCCAGTCTGGGCAAGGCTCGCCCAGGGCAGAGCAGCCTCACGCCAGCAACTCTGCCAGATCGGGCCTCTGAGCAGAGCTGGAGCTCTGCCGTACTGGAGGCTCACTGGGCTCCGCCCAAGGAGTGAGTGCAGACGCACGCAGCTGGGCTGCCTCCTCTTCTCCCGAGGAGGCTCGCTTCCCGCATGCTGTGCACTAGGCTTCCAGGCGGGGGCGCCCCGCGCCCCCTACAGGTCTTGGCTCAGGGGCTGCTTCCCTGGAGCTGGGGCTGCCGGCGGGAGCCCAGACACGCAGGGGCAGGCCCCACCACCTGCACACGTCTCTGCTGGGGAGCAGAGCGCTAGGGACATGACGTCTGTCAGGCACCTTCTGGGCGCCCACGGAGTCAGCCTCCGGGAGTGTGGGGCTGCAGACCACAGCCAGGGGACCTGGGAGCCTTGTGCTCCCCGTGCGGCGCTGAGTCTGGGCGGCCAAGCAACCGCTGGTGGAGCCCTGCACTTGCCCTCCCCTCCCCTCTACGAGAGGCCTCCCTGCTGGAGGGCTTGGCAGTGTGCAAGCCACCGGCTCCTAAGCCTTCCCCAAGGACGCCCGGGGCCTAGATGCAAAGGCAAGGCAGGAGTGGAGCTGAGGCCAGGAAGGCGCCAGTGGCCTCTCCCAGCATCGCACAGCCTGCTCCTTCCCGGGCAGCAAGCCTAGCAGCGAGGCAAGCCTGGGCAAGTCTCGCCCAGGGCAGAGCAGCCTCGCGCAAGGCACTTGACTAGATCCGGCCTCTGAGCAGAGCTGGAGCTCTGCCGTCCTGGAGGCACACTCGGCTCGGCCCAAGCCGGGATTGCAGCTGCACGCGGCTTGGCTCCCTCGACTCTTCCCAAGGAGGCTCGCTTCCAAGCGGACCGTGCACTTGGCTTCCAGGCAGGGACGCCCCGCGCCTCCTGCAGGTCTTGGCACAGGGGCTGCTTCCCCTGAGCGGAGGCTGTGGGCGGCAGCCCAGACACGCAGGGGCAGGCCCCAACCACCTGCACACGTCTCTGCTGGTGGGGAGAGCACTAGGGAAATGACGTCTGTCAGGCACCTTCTGGGCGCTCACGGAGTCAGCCTCCGGGTGTGTGGGGCTGCAGACCACAGCCAGGGGCCCTGGGAAGCCTGGTGCTCTCCGTGCTGTGCTGAGTCTGGGCGGCCAAGCGACCGCTGGAGGAGCCCTGCACTTGCCATTCCCTTCCCTATGACAGAGCTCTCACGGCTGGAGGGCTTGGCAGCGTGCACCCCACCGGCCCCTAAGCCCTCCGCAAGGACGCCTGGGGACTAGGTGCAAAGGCAAGGCAGGAGTGGAGCTGAGGCCAGGAAGGCGCCAGGAGCGTCTGCCTGTCTGGCGCAGCCTGCTCCTTCCCGGGCAGGAAGCCTAGCAGCGAGGCCAGTCTGGGCAAGGCTCGCCCAGGGCAGAGCAGCCTCACGCCAGCAACTCTGCCAGATCGGGCCTCTGAGCAGAGCTGGAGCTCTGCCGTACTGGAGGCTCACTGGGCTCCGCCCAAGGAGTGAGTGCAGACGCACGCAGCTGGGCTGCCTCCTCTTCTCCCGAGGAGGCTCGCTTCCCGCATGCTGTGCACTAGGCTTCCAGGCGGGGGCGCCCCGCGCCCCCTACAGGTCTTGGCTCAGGGGCTGCTTCCCTGGAGCTGGGGCTGCCGGCGGGAGCCCAGACACGCAGGGGCAGGCCCCACCACCTGCACACGTCTCTGCTGGGGAGCAGAGCGCTAGGGACATGACGTCTGTCAGGCACCTTCTGGGCGCCCACGGAGTCAGCCTCCGGGAGTGTGGGGCTGCAGACCACAGCCAGGGGACCTGGGAGCCTTGTGCTCCCCGTGCGGCGCTGAGTCTGGGCGGCCAAGCAACCGCTGGTGGAGCCCTGCACTTGCCCTCCCCCTCCCCTCTACGAGAGGCCTCACTGCTGGAGGGCTTGGCAGTGTGCAAGCCACCGGCTCCTAAGCCTTCCCCAAGGACGCCCGGGGCCTAGATGCAAAGGCAAGGCAGGAGTGGAGCTGAGGCCAGGAAGGCGCCAGTGGCCTCTCCCAGCATCGCACAGCCTGCTCCTTCCCGGGCAGCAAGCCTAGCAGCGAGGCAAGCCTGGGCAAGTCTCGCCCTGGGCAGAGCAGCCTCGCGCAAGGCACTTGACTAGATCCGGCCTCTGAGCAGAGCTGGAGCTCTGCCGTCCTGGAGGCACACTCGGCTCGGCCCAAGCCGGGATTGCAGCTGCACGCGGCTTGGCTCCCTCGACTCTTCCCAAGGAGGCTCGCTTCCAAGCGGACCGTGCACTTGGCTTCCAGGCAGGGACGCCCCGCGCCTCCTGCAGGTCTTGGCACAGGGGCTGCTTCCCCTGAGCGGAGGCTGTGGGCGGCAGCCCAGACACGCAGGGGCAGGCCCCAACCACCTGCACACGTCTCTGCTGGTGGGGAGAGCACTAGGGAAATGACGTCTGTCAGGCACCTTCTGGGCGCTCACGGAGTCAGCCTCCGGGTGTGTGGGGCTGCAGACCACAGCCAGGGGCCCTGGGAAGCCTGGTGCTCTCCGTGCTGTGCTGAGTCTGGGCGGCCAAGCGACCGCTGGAGGAGCCCTGCACTTGCCATTCCCTTCCCTATGACAGAGCTCTCACGGCTGGAGGGCTTGGCAGCGTGAACCCCACCGGCCCCTAAGCCCTCCGCAAGGACGCCTGGGGACTAGGTGCAAAGGCAAGGCAGGAGTGGAGCTGAGGCCAGGAAGGCGCCAGGAGCGTCTGCCTGTCTGGCGCAGCCTGCTCCTTCCCGGGCAGGAAGCCTAGCAGCGAGGCCAGTCTGGGCAAGGCTCGCCCAGGGCAGAGCAGCCTCACGCCAGCAACTCTGCCAGATCGGGCCTCTGAGCAGAGCTGGAGCTCTGCCGTACTGGAGGCTCACTGGGCTCCGCCCAAGGAGTGAGTGCAGACGCACGCAGCTGGGCTGCCTCCTCTTCTCCCGAGGAGGCTCGCTTCCCGCATGCTGTGCACTAGGCTTCCAGGCGGGGGCGCCCCGCGCCCCCTACAGGTCTTGGCTCAGGGGCTGCTTCCCTGGAGCTGGGGCTGCCGGCGGGAGCCCAGACACGCAGGGGCAGGCCCCACCACCTGCACACGTCTCTGCTGGGGAGCAGAGCGCTAGGGACATGACGTCTGTCAGGCACCTTCTGGGCGCCCACGGAGTCAGCCTCCGGGAGTGTGGGGCTGCAGACCACAGCCAGGGGACCTGGGAGCCTTGTGCTCCCCGTGCGGCGCTGAGTCTGGGCGGCCAAGCAACCGCTGGTGGAGCCCTGCACTTGCCCTCCCCTCCCCTCTACGAGAGGCCTCCCTGCTGGAGGGCTTGGCAGTGTGCAAGCCACCGGCTCCTAAGCCTTCCCCAAGGACGCCCGGGGCCTAGATGCAAAGGCAAGGCAGGAGTGGAGCTGAGGCCAGGAAGGCGCCAGTGGCCTCTCCCAGCATCGCACAGCCTGCTCCTTCCCGGGCAGCAAGCCTAGCAGCGAGGCAAGCCTGGGCAAGTCTCGCCCAGGGCAGAGCAGCCTCGAACAAGGCACTTGACTAGATCCGGCCTCTGAGCAGAGCTGGAGCTCTGCCGTCCTGGAGGCACACTCGGCTCGGCCCAAGCCGGGATTGCAGCTGCACGCGGCTTGGCTCCCTCGACTCTTCCCAAGGAGGCTCGCTTCCAAGCGGACCGTGCACTTGGCTTCCAGGCAGGGACGCCCCGCGCCTCCTGCAGGTCTTGGCACAGGGGCTGCTTCCCCTGAGCGGAGGCTGTGGGCGGCAGCCCAGACACGCAGGGGCAGGCCCCAACCACCTGCACACGTCTCTGCTGGTGGGGAGAGCACTAGGGAAATGACGTCTGTCAGGCACCTTCTGGGCGCTCACGGAGTCAGCCTCCGGGTGTGTGGGGCTGCAGACCACAGCCAGGGGCCCTGGGAAGCCTGGTGCTCTCCGTGCTGTGCTGAGTCTGGGCGGCCAAGCGACCGCTGGAGGAGCCCTGCACTTGCCATTCCCTTCCCTATGACAGAGCTCTCACGGCTGGAGGGCTTGGCAGCGTGAACCCCACCGGCCCCTAAGCCCTCCGCAAGGACGCCTGGGGACTAGGTGCAAAGGCAAGGCAGGAGTGGAGCTGAGGCCAGGAAGGCGCCAGGAGCGTCTGCCTGTCTGGCGCAGCCTGCTCCTTCCCGGGCAGGAAGCCTAGCAGCGAGGCCAGTCTGGGCAAGGCTCGCCCAGGGCAGAGCAGCCTCACGCCAGCAACTCTGCCAGATCGGGCCTCTGAGCAGAGCTGGAGCTCTGCCGTACTGGAGGCTCACTGGGCTCCGCCCAAGGAGTGAGTGCAGACGCACGCAGCTGGGCTGCCTCCTCTTCTCCCGAGGAGGCTCGCTTCCCGCATGCTGTGCACTAGGCTTCCAGGCGGGGGCGCCCCGCGCCCCCTACAGGTCTTGGCTCAGGGGCTGCTTCCCTGGAGCTGGGGCTGCCGGCGGGAGCCCAGACACGCAGGGGCAGGCCCCACCACCTGCACACGTCTCTGCTGGGGAGCAGAGCGCTAGGGACATGACGTCTGTCAGGCACCTTCTGGGCGCCCACGGAGTCAGCCTCCGGGAGTGTGGGGCTGCAGACCACAGCCAGGGGACCTGGGAGCCTTGTGCTCCCCGTGCGGCGCTGAGTCTGGGCGGCCAAGCAACCGCTGGTGGAGCCCTGCACTTGCCCTCCCCTCCCCTCTACGAGAGGCCTCACTGCTGGAGGGCTTGGCAGTGTGCAAGCCACCGGCTCCTAAGCCTTCCCCAAGGACGCCCGGGGCCTAGATGCAAAGGCAAGGCAGGAGTGGAGCTGAGGCCAGGAAGGCGCCAGTGGCCTCTCCCAGCATCGCACAGCCTGCTCCTTCCCGGGCAGCAAGCCTAGCAGCGAGGCAAGCCTGGGCAAGTCTCGCCCTGGGCAGAGCAGCCTCGCGCAAGGCACTTGACTAGATCCGGCCTCTGAGCAGAGCTGGAGCTCTGCCGTCCTGGAGGCACACTCGGCTCGGCCCAAGCCGGGATTGCAGCTGCACGCGGCTTGGCTCCCTCGACTCTTCCCAAGGAGGCTCGCTTCCAAGCGGACCGTGCACTTGGCTTCCAGGCAGGGACGCCCCGCGCCTCCTGCAGGTCTTGGCACAGGGGCTGCTTCCCCTGAGCGGAGGCTGTGGGCGGCAGCCCAGACACGCAGGGGCAGGCCCCAACCACCTGCACACGTCTCTGCTGGTGGGGAGAGCACTAGGGAAATGACGTCTGTCAGGCACCTTCTGGGCGCTCACGGAGTCAGCCTCCGGGTGTGTGGGGCTGCAGACCACAGCCAGGGGCCCTGGGAAGCCTGGTGCTCTCCGTGCTGTGCTGAGTCTGGGCGGCCAAGCGACCGCTGGAGGAGCCCTGCACTTGCCATTCCCTTCCCTATGACAGAGCTCTCACGGCTGGAGGGCTTGGCAGCGTGAACCCCACCGGCCCCTAAGCCCTCCGCAAGGACGCCTGGGGACTAGGTGCAAAGGCAAGGCAGGAGTGGAGCTGAGGCCAGGAAGGCGCCAGGAGCGTCTGCCTGTCTGGCGCAGCCTGCTCCTTCCCGGGCAGGAAGCCTAGCAGCGAGGCCAGTCTGGGCAAGGCTCGCCCAGGGCAGAGCAGCCTCACGCCAGCAACTCTGCCAGATCGGGCCTCTGAGCAGAGCTGGAGCTCTGCCGTACTGGAGGCTCACTGGGCTCCGCCCAAGGAGTGAGTGCAGACGCACGCAGCTGGGCTGCCTCCTCTTCTCCCGAGGAGGCTCGCTTCCCGCATGCTGTGCACTAGGCTTCCAGGCGGGGGCGCCCCGCGCCCCCTACAGGTCTTGGCTCAGGGGCTGCTTCCCTGGAGCTGGGGCTGCCGGCGGGAGCCCAGACACGCAGGGGCAGGCCCCACCACCTGCACACGTCTCTGCTGGGGAGCAGAGCGCTAGGGACATGACGTCTGTCAGGCACCTTCTGGGCGCCCACGGAGTCAGCCTCCGGGAGTGTGGGGCTGCAGACCACAGCCAGGGGACCTGGGAGCCTTGTGCTCCCCGTGCGGCGCTGAGTCTGGGCGGCCAAGCAACCGCTGGTGGAGCCCTGCACTTGCCCTCCCCTCCCCTCTACGAGAGGCCTCCCTGCTGGAGGGCTTGGCAGTGTGCAAGCCACCGGCTCCTAAGCCTTCCCCAAGGACGCCCGGGGCCTAGATGCAAAGGCAAGGCAGGAGTGGAGCTGAGGCCAGGAAGGCGCCAGTGGCCTCTCCCAGCATCGCACAGCCTGCTCCTTCCCGGGCAGCAAGCCTAGCAGCGAGGCAAGCCTGGGCAAGTCTCGCCCAGGGCAGAGCAGCCTCGCGCAAGGCACTTGACTAGATCCGGCCTCTGAGCAGAGCTGGAGCTCTGCCGTCCTGGAGGCACACTCGGCTCGGCCCAAGCCGGGATTGCAGCTGCACGCGGCTTGGCTCCCTCGACTCTTCCCAAGGAGGCTCGCTTCCAAGCGGACCGTGCACTTGGCTTCCAGGCAGGGACGCCCCGCGCCTCCTGCAGGTCTTGGCACAGGGGCTGCTTCCCCTGAGCGGAGGCTGTGGGCGGCAGCCCAGACACGCAGGGGCAGGCCCCAACCACCTGCACACGTCTCTGCTGGTGGGGAGAGCACTAGGGAAATGACGTCTGTCAGGCACCTTCTGGGCGCTCACGGAGTCAGCCTCCGGGTGTGTGGGGCTGCAGACCACAGCCAGGGGCCCTGGGAAGCCTGGTGCTCTCCGTGCTGTGCTGAGTCTGGGCGGCCAAGCGACCGCTGGAGGAGCCCTGCACTTGCCATTCCCTTCCCTATGACAGAGCTCTCACGGCTGGAGGGCTTGGCAGCGTGCACCCCACCGGCCCCTAAGCCCTCCGCAAGGACGCCTGGGGACTAGGTGCAAAGGCAAGGCAGGAGTGGAGCTGAGGCCAGGAAGGCGCCAGGAGCGTCTGCCTGTCTGGCGCAGCCTGCTCCTTCCCGGGCAGGAAGCCTAGCAGCGAGGCCAGTCTGGGCAAGGCTCGCCCAGGGCAGAGCAGCCTCACGCCAGCAACTCTGCCAGATCGGGCCTCTGAGCAGAGCTGGAGCTCTGCCGTACTGGAGGCTCACTGGGCTCCGCCCAAGGAGTGAGTGCAGACGCACGCAGCTGGGCTGCCTCCTCTTCTCCCGAGGAGGCTCGCTTCCCGCATGCTGTGCACTAGGCTTCCAGGCGGGGGCGCCCCGCGCCCCCTACAGGTCTTGGCTCAGGGGCTGCTTCCCTGGAGCTGGGGCTGCCGGCGGGAGCCCAGACACGCAGGGGCAGGCCCCACCACCTGCACACGTCTCTGCTGGGGAGCAGAGCGCTAGGGACATGACGTCTGTCAGGCACCTTCTGGGCGCCCACGGAGTCAGCCTCCGGGAGTGTGGGGCTGCAGACCACAGCCAGGGGACCTGGGAGCCTTGTGCTCCCCGTGCGGCGCTGAGTCTGGGCGGCCAAGCAACCGCTGGTGGAGCCCTGCACTTGCCCTCCCCTCCCCTCTACGAGAGGCCTCCCTGCTGGAGGGCTTGGCAGTGTGCAAGCCACCGGCTCCTAAGCCTTCCCCAAGGACGCCCGGGGCCTAGATGCAAAGGCAAGGCAGGAGTGGAGCTGAGGCCAGGAAGGCGCCAGTGGCCTCTCCCAGCATCGCACAGCCTGCTCCTTCCCGGGCAGCAAGCCTAGCAGCGAGGCAAGCCTGGGCAAGTCTCGCCCTGGGCAGAGCAGCCTCGCGCAAGGCACTTGACTAGATCCGGCCTCTGAGCAGAGCTGGAGCTCTGCCGTCCTGGAGGCACACTCGGCTCGGCCCAAGCCGGGATTGCAGCTGCACGCGGCTTGGCTCCCTCGACTCTTCCCAAGGAGGCTCGCTTCCAAGCGGACCGTGCACTTGGCTTCCAGGCAGGGACGCCCCGCGCCTCCTGCAGGTCTTGGCACAGGGGCTGCTTCCCCTGAGCGGAGGCTGTGGGCGGCAGCCCAGACACGCAGGGGCAGGCCCCAACCACCTGCACACGTCTCTGCTGGTGGGGAGAGCACTAGGGAAATGACGTCTGTCAGGCACCTTCTGGGCGCTCACGGAGTCAGCCTCCGGGTGTGTGGGGCTGCAGACCACAGCCAGGGGCCCTGGGAAGCCTGGTGCTCTCCGTGCTGTGCTGAGTCTGGGCGGCCAAGCGACCGCTGGAGGAGCCCTGCACTTGCCATTCCCTTCCCTATGACAGAGCTCTCACGGCTGGAGGGCTTGGCAGCGTGCACCCCACCGGCCCCTAAGCCCTCCGCAAGGACGCCTGGGGACTAGGTGCAAAGGCAAGGCAGGAGTGGAGCTGAGGCCAGGAAGGCGCCAGGAGCGTCTGCCTGTCTGGCGCAGCCTGCTCCTTCTCGGGCAGGAAGCCTAGCAGCGAGGCCAGTCTGGGCAAGGCTCGCCCAGGGCAGAGCAGCCTCACGCCAGCAACTCTGCCAGATCGGGCCTCTGAGCAGAGCTGGAGCTCTGCCGTACTGGAGGCTCACTGGGCTCCGCCCAAGGAGTGAGTGCAGACGCACGCAGCTGGGCTGCCTCCTCTTCTCCCGAGGAGGCTCGCTTCCCGCATGCTGTGCACTAGGCTTCCAGGCGGGGGCGCCCCGCGCCCCCTACAGGTCTTGGCTCAGGGGCTGCTTCCCTGGAGCTGGGGCTGCCGGCGGGAGCCCAGACACGCAGGGGCAGGCCCCACCACCTGCACACGTCTCTGCTGGGGAGCAGAGCGCTAGGGACATGACGTCTGTCAGGCACCTTCTGGGCGCCCACGGAGTCAGCCTCCGGGAGTGTGGGGCTGCAGACCACAGCCAGGGGACCTGGGAGCCTTGTGCTCCCCGTGCGGCGCTGAGTCTGGGCGGCCAAGCAACCGCTGGTGGAGCCCTGCACTTGCCCTCCCCTCCCCTCTACGAGAGGCCTCCCTGCTGGAGGGCTTGGCAGTGTGCAAGCCACCGGCTCCTAAGCCTTCCCCAAGGACGCCCGGGGCCTAGATGCAAAGGCAAGGCAGGAGTGGAGCTGAGGCCAGGAAGGCGCCAGTGGCCTCTCCCAGCATCGCACAGCCTGCTCCTTCCCGGGCAGCAAGCCTAGCAGCGAGGCAAGCCTGGGCAAGTCTCGCCCAGGGCAGAGCAGCCTCGCGCAAGGCACTTGACTAGATCCGGCCTCTGAGCAGAGCTGGAGCTCTGCCGTCCTGGAGGCACACTCGGCTCGGCCCAAGCCGGGATTGCAGCTGCACGCGGCTTGGCTCCCTCGACTCTTCCCAAGGAGGCTCGCTTCCAAGCGGACCGTGCACTTGGCTTCCAGGCAGGGACGCCCCGCGCCTCCTGCAGGTCTTGGCACAGGGGCTGCTTCCCCTGAGCGGAGGCTGTGGGCGGCAGCCCAGACACGCAGGGGCAGGCCCCAACCACCTGCACACGTCTCTGCTGGTGGGGAGAGCACTAGGGAAATGACGTCTGTCAGGCACCTTCTGGGCGCTCACGGAGTCAGCCTCCGGGTGTGTGGGGCTGCAGACCACAGCCAGGGGCCCTGGGAAGCCTGGTGCTCTCCGTGCTGTGCTGAGTCTGGGCGGCCAAGCGACCGCTGGAGGAGCCCTGCACTTGCCATTCCCTTCCCTATGACAGAGCTCTCACGGCTGGAGGGCTTGGCAGCGTGCACCCCACCGGCCCCTAAGCCCTCCGCAAGGACGCCTGGGGACTAGGTGCAAAGGCAAGGCAGGAGTGGAGCTGAGGCCAGGAAGGCGCCAGGAGCGTCTGCCTGTCTGGCGCAGCCTGCTCCTTCCCGGGCAGGAAGCCTAGCAGCGAGGCCAGTCTGGGCAAGGCTCGCCCAGGGCAGAGCAGCCTCACGCCAGCAACTCTGCCAGATCGGGCCTCTGAGCAGAGCTGGAGCTCTGCCGTACTGGAGGCTCACTGGGCTCCGCCCAAGGAGTGAGTGCAGACGCACGCAGCTGGGCTGCCTCCTCTTCTCCCGCGGAGGCTCGCTTCCCGCATGCTGTGCACTAGGCTTCCAGGCGGGGGCGCCCCGCGCCCCCTACAGGTCTTGGCTCAGGGGCTGCTTCCCTGGAGCTGGGGCTGCCGGCGGGAGCCCAGACACGCAGGGGCAGGCCCCACCACCTGCACACGTCTCTGCTGGGGAGCAGAGCGCTAGGGACATGACGTCTGTCAGGCACCTTCTGGGCGCCCACGGAGTCAGCCTCCGGGAGTGTGGGGCTGCAGACCACAGCCAGGGGACCTGGGAGCCTTGTGCTCCCCGTGCGGCGCTGAGTCTGGGCGGCCAAGCAACCGCTGGTGGAGCCCTGCACTTGCCCTCCCCTCCCCTCTACGAGAGGCCTCCCTGCTGGAGGGCTTGGCAGTGTGCAAGCCACCGGCTCCTAAGCCTTCCCCAAGGACGCCCGGGGCCTAGATGCAAAGGCAAGGCAGGAGTGGAGCTGAGGCCAGGAAGGCGCCAGTGGCCTCTCCCAGCATCGCACAGCCTGCTCCTTCCCGGGCAGCAAGCCTAGCAGCGAGGCAAGCCTGGGCAAGTCTCGCCCAGGGCAGAGCAGCCTCGCGCAAGGCACTTGACTAGATCCGGCCTCTGAGCAGAGCTGGAGCTCTGCCGTCCTGGAGGCACACTCGGCTCGGCCCAAGCCGGGATTGCAGCTGCACGCGGCTTGGCTCCCTCGACTCTTCCCAAGGAGGCTCGCTTCCAAGCGGACCGTGCACTTGGCTTCCAGGCAGGGACGCCCCGCGCCTCCTGCAGGTCTTGGCACAGGGGCTGCTTCCCCTGAGCGGAGGCTGTGGGCGGCAGCCCAGACACGCAGGGGCAGGCCCCAACCACCTGCACACGTCTCTGCTGGTGGGGAGAGCACTAGGGAAATGACGTCTGTCAGGCACCTTCTGGGCGCTCACGGAGTCAGCCTCCGGGTGTGTGGGGCTGCAGACCACAGCCAGGGGCCCTGGGAAGCCTGGTGCTCTCCGTGCTGTGCTGAGTCTGGGCGGCCAAGCGACCGCTGGAGGAGCCCTGCACTTGCCATTCCCTTCCCTATGACAGAGCTCTCACGGCTGGAGGGCTTGGCAGCGTGCACCCCACCGGCCCCTAAGCCCTCCGCAAGGACGCCTGGGGACTAGGTGCAAAGGCAAGGCAGGAGTGGAGCTGAGGCCAGGAAGGCGCCAGGAGCGTCTGCCTGTCTGGCGCAGCCTGCTCCTTCCCGGGCAGGAAGCCTAGCAGCGAGGCCAGTCTGGGCAAGGCTCGCCCAGGGCAGAGCAGCCTCACGCCAGCAACTCTGCCAGATCGGGCCTCTGAGCAGAGCTGGAGCTCTGCCGTACTGGAGGCTCACTGGGCTCCGCCCAAGGAGTGAGTGCAGACGCACGCAGCTGGGCTGCCTCCTCTTCTCCCGAGGAGGCTCGCTTCCCGCATGCTGTGCACTAGGCTTCCAGGCGGGGGCGCCCCGCGCCCCCTACAGGTCTTGGCTCAGGGGCTGCTTCCCTGGAGCTGGGGCTGCCGGCGGGAGCCCAGACACGCAGGGGCAGGCCCCACCACCTGCACACGTCTCTGCTGGGGAGCAGAGCGCTAGGGACATGACGTCTGTCAGGCACCTTCTGGGCGCCCACGGAGTCAGCCTCCGGGAGTGTGGGGCTGCAGACCACAGCCAGGGGACCTGGGAGCCTTGTGCTCCCCGTGCGGCGCTGAGTCTGGGCGGCCAAGCAACCGCTGGTGGAGCCCTGCACTTGCCCTCCCCTCCCCTCTACGAGAGGCCTCCCTGCTGGAGGGCTTGGCAGTGTGCAAGCCACCGGCTCCTAAGCCTTCCCCAAGGACGCCCGGGGCCTAGATGCAAAGGCAAGGCAGGAGTGGAGCTGAGGCCAGGAAGGCGCCAGTGGCCTCTCCCAGCATCGCACAGCCTGCTCCTTCCCGGGCAGCAAGCCTAGCAGCGAGGCAAGCCTGGGCAAGTCTCGCCCAGGGCAGAGCAGCCTCGCGCAAGGCACTTGACTAGATCCGGCCTCTGAGCAGAGCTGGAGCTCTGCCGTCCTGGAGGCACACTCGGCTCGGCCCAAGCCGGGATTGCAGCTGCACGCGGCTTGGCTCCCTCGACTCTTCCCAAGGAGGCTCGCTTCCAAGCGGACCGTGCACTTGGCTTCCAGGCAGGGACGCCCCGCGCCTCCTGCAGGTCTTGGCACAGGGGCTGCTTCCCCTGAGCGGAGGCTGTGGGCGGCAGCCCAGACACGCAGGGGCAGGCCCCAACCACCTGCACACGTCTCTGCTGGTGGGGAGAGCACTAGGGAAATGACGTCTGTCAGGCACCTTCTGGGCGCTCACGGAGTCAGCCTCCGGGTGTGTGGGGCTGCAGACCACAGCCAGGGGCCCTGGGAAGCCTGGTGCTCTCCGTGCTGTGCTGAGTCTGGGCGGCCAAGCGACCGCTGGAGGAGCCCTGCACTTGCCATTCCCTTCCCTATGACAGAGCTCTCACGGCTGGAGGGCTTGGCAGCGTGCACCCCACCGGCCCCTAAGCCCTCCGCAAGGACGCCTGGGGACTAGGTGCAAAGGCAAGGCAGGAGTGGAGCTGAGGCCAGGAAGGC
>NW_026292429.1:0-18157 GCF_023091745.1 Budorcas taxicolor
GTTAGGAGGGTAATTATAAGGTTTATTGTTCTTTTTCGGGTTAGGCCGAAGCTAACTGATTGGAAGTCAGTTGTACTAATTAATACTAAAAGAACATGAGCCTCATCAGTAGATGGAAACATAGAGGAAAAGTCATACTACGTCTACGAAGTGTCAATATCAGGCAGCGGCTTCGAAGCCGAAATGGTGATTGGAGGTAAAGTGAAATTTTAGTTGGCGGAGGAAGCAGACAATTAAGAAAGTAGATCCAATAATGACATGGAGGCCGTGGAATCCTGTAGCTACGAAGAAAGTTGAGCCGTAAACTCCGTCTGAGATTGTAAAGGGAGCTTCATAGTATTCTGATGCTTGTAGAAGTGTAAAGTATACGCCTAACGTAATGGTGATGAATAAGGCTTGTAGCATGTGGTTACGGTTCCCTTCTATGAGGCTGTGGTGGGCTCAGGTAATGGAGACTCCTGAGGCTAGAAGGACAGAGGTGTTGAGTAGTGGGACTTCTAAGGGGTTAAGTGGGTGAATGCCTGTTGGGGGTCAGCAGCTGCCTAATTCGGGTGTAGGAGCAAGGCTTGAGTGATAGAAGGCTCAGAAGAAGCCAGTGAAGAATAGGACTTCGGAGACGATGAAGAGGATTATTCCGTAGCGAAGGCTTTTTTGGACAGCAGGAGTATGGTGGCCTTGAAAGGTACTTTCTCGGATTACATCTCGTCATCATTGGTATATTGTAAGTATGTTTGTTGTTAGGCCTAGGGTCAGTAGAGCTGTTGAATTGAAGTGAAATCACATGATGAGGCCAGATGTTATTAGGAGGGCAGATAGTGCTCCTGTGAGGGGTCAGGGACTTGGGTTTACTATGTGATAGGCGTGGGTTTGGTGTGTCATTATGTATTGTCGTGCAGATATAAGCTAACTAGGAGGGTGAATACGTAGGCTTGAACTATAGCTACTGCGAATTCGAGGATTGTTAGTAGAGCTAAAATAGTAAATGTAATAAGTGCTGTTGTGGTATTGATATTTAATAATGCAAGGGTAGCTCCTCCGATTAAGTGAATTAATAAGTGCCCTGCTGTGATGTTGGCTGTTAATCGTACGGCAAGGGCTACTGGTTGGATGAAGAGGCTGATGGTTTCGATAATTACCAGTATTGGGATTAGTGGGGTAGGTGTTCCTTGTGGTAGGAAGTGGGCGAGTGATGCTTTGGTTTTGTTGCGGAAGCCTGTAACTACGGCCCCTGCTCATAGGGGAATAGCCATGCCTAAATTTATTGATAGTTGTGTGGTTGGTGTAAATGAATGGGGTAATAAGCCTAATAAATTTGTAGACCCAATAAATAGAATTAGGGACATTAATATCAATGTTCATGTTTGTCCTTTGGTGTTGTGAGTGCTTATTATTTGTTTTGACATGAGTTGAAGTGCTCATTGTTGGAGGGAGATAAGGCGGTTATTAATTAGTCGGTTTGATGTAGGAAATAGTAAGCTAGGGAATATAATGACGAGAGTAACAAGGGGGAGGCCTAGAATTACAGGGGTAATGAAAGAGGTAAATAGATTTTCGTTCATTTTGTTTCTCAAGGGGCGTCTTGTTTTGGCGTTTTTGTTGTTATTAATTTTGGGTTATAGTAGAAATCGTGTTTTGAGATTTTTAATTGGAGAACAATAAAGAGGACTAAAAATATTGATAGAATTGTCGTGAGTCACGTTGATGTGTCTAGTTGTGGCATGTCATCAAGGAGAGTGTTGTGCTCTCGGTCTTTAACTTAAAAGGTTAATGCTGGCATAGCTTCTTGATGACTTATAACATTGATGCAGATCACTTTTCAAAATATTCTAATGGGACTAGTTCGAGAACGATTGGTATGAAACTATGATTTGATCCGCAGATTTCTGAGCATTGGCCGTAAAATAGGCCTGGACGAGTTGATATGAGGGTTGTTTGATTTAAACGGCCTGGAATTGCGTCTGTTTTTAGTCCTAGAGAGGGAACTGCTCATGAGTGTAAAACGTCTTCGGAGGAGATTAGTATTCGAATTGTTATTTCTATAGGTAATACAGCTCGGTTATCTACTTCTAGTAATCGTAGTTCTCCAGGTTTCAATTCTGATGTTGGAATTATATAGGAGTCGAAGCTTAAGTCTTCATAGTCTGTGTACTCATAACTTCAGTATCATTGATGTCCTATGGTCTTTACTGTGAGAGATGGGTTGTTGATTTCGTCTATTATGTATAGAATTCGTAGGGATGGGAGAGCAATTATAATCAGAATAATGGCTGGTAGAATGGTTCAGATTGTTTCTACTTCTTGTGCGTCTATGGTGCTGGTATGGGTTAGTTTTGTTGTTAGTATCAGTAAGATAATATAGAGTACTAGTGAGCTAATTAGGAAAACAATTATCAGAGTGTGATCGTGAAAGTGTAGCAGTTCTTCTATGATGGGTGATGTTGCGTCTTGAAAGCCTAGCTGTACGGGATATGCCATATGAGATGTACGGGACTTTCACCTGTAATTTAATCTTGACAAGGTTATGTAATGTTTTACTAACATCTCGTTTATTGAGAGAGACATAGTGGTTATGGTGTTGGCTTGAAACCGATAATAGGGGGTTCAATTCCTTCCTCTCTTATTTTAGGTTAATGTATGTAGGTTCTTCAAATGTGTGATATGGTGGAGGGCATCCGTTTAGTCATTCTAGATTTGTTGTGGTTAGGTCCACGGTTAAGACTTCCCGTTTGGATGCAAATGCTTCTCAGATGATAAAAGTCATTAATATTACTGCCGTTAGTGAGATGAATGAGCCTATAGATGAAATAGTGTTTCATATTGTATATGCGTCTGGGTAATCGGAGTATCGTCGTGGTATACCAGATAGCCCTAAGAAATGTTGTGGGAAGAAGGTCATGTTAACACCTACAAATATAATTGCGAAATGGATTTTGGCTCATGTGTCATTAAGGGTGTAGCCTGAGAATAAGGGAAATCAATGTACAAATCCTCCTATGATAGCGAATACAGCTCCTATTGATAGTACGTAGTGGAAATGTGCTACCACATAGTATGTGTCGTGGAGAACGATGTCAAGGGAGGAGTTGGCTAAAACAATTCCAGTTAGTCCTCCAACTGTAAAAAGGAAAATGAAGCCTAGGGCTCATATTATAGCGGGGGATCATTTGATATTTCCTCCGTGAAGTGTTGCTAGCCAACTAAAGACTTTTACTCCGGTTGGGATAGCAATAATTATAGTAGCGGATGTAAAGTAAGCTCGTGTATCGACGTCTATTCCGACTGTGAATATATGATGGGCTCATACAATAAATCCTAGAAATCCAATTGATATTATGGCTCATACTATTCCTATATATCCAAATGGCTCTTTTTTTCCTGAATAGTAGGTTACGATGTGGGAGATTATTCCAAAGCCAGGTAAAATTAGAATATATACTTCGGGGTGTCCAAAAAATCAGAATAAGTGTTGATATAAGATAGGGTCTCCTCCTCCTGCTGGGTCAAAGAAAGTTGTATTCAGGTTTCGGTCTGTTAGTAATATTGTGATGCCAGCTGCTAATACAGGAAGTGAGAGGAGGAGTAGTACGGCAGTGATCAGTACAGATCACACGAACAGGGGGGTCTGGTATTGTGATATTGCGGGAGGTTTTATGTTAATAATAGTTGTAATAAAATTAATGGCTCCTAAAATTGAGGAAACACCTGCTAGGTGTAGGGAGAAAATGGTCAGGTCTACTGAGGCTCCTGCGTGGGCTAGATTACCTGCTAGAGGGGGATATACGGTTCAACCCGTCCCTGCTCCGGCTTCGACTATAGAGGATGCTAGGAGTAATAGGAAAGAAGGGGGGAGGAGCCAAAAACTTATATTATTTATCCGAGGGAATGCTATATCAGGGGCTCCAATCATTAGAGGAACTAGCCAGTTGCCAAACCCTCCAATTATAATAGGCATTACTATAAAGAAGATTATTACGAATGCGTGTGCAGTTACAATTACGTTGTAGATTTGGTCATCTCCAAGTAGAGTTCCGGGTTGGCCTAACTCAGCACGAATTAGTAAGCTCAGAGCGGTTCCTACTATGCCGGCTCAGGCACCAAATAGAAGATAAAGGGTACCGATATCTTTATGATTAGTTGAAAATAATCAGCGGTTTATGAACATGGGTAAAATGGCTGAGTAAAGCAATAGACTGTAAATCTAAGAATAGAGGTTTGATTCCTCTTTTTACCAGGTCCTGTAGTGAATTAACATATTGAATTGCAAATTCAAAGGAGCAGCTTCAAACTCTGCCGGGGCTTCTCCCGCCTTTTTTTTCTTGCGGCGGGAGAAGTAGATTGAAGCCAGTTATTTAGGGTATTTAGCTGTTAACTAAAGTTTCGTGGGGGTGGGACCCACCAATCTAGTGAGGATTTAGCTTAATTAAAGTAGTTGATTTGCATTCAATTGATGTAAGATATGATCTTGCAGTCCTTATCAGGAATTAAGTAAATTATACTTGCTTAGGGCTTTGAAGGCTCTTGGTCTATTTAACCTAAATTCCTATTCTAGGATTGAGAGAATTGGTGTAAGTGGTAGTAGTATAGTGGACAATACGGTTATTGTTGGTAGGAGGGTTATTCGTTTTATGGTTGAGAATTGTCATTTTATTTTTATGTTGTTTGTGGAAGGGAACATAGTAAGTGTGGTGGAATATGCCAGTCGTATGTAGAAATATAGGTTTAGTAGTGCTGTAATTGCTATGAAGGTAGGTAGGATAATGCTATTGTTTTTTGTCATTTCTTGAATAATTATTCATTTTGGCATAAATCCTGATAGTGGGGGGAGTCCTCCTATTGATAGGAGGGTAATGAGAATTAGAATAGTTATGATGGGTGTTTTGTTTCATGTGTGTGATAGTGATAGAGTGGTTGTGGTTGAGTTGGCTATAAATAGTGTAAATATGGTGGAAGTTATGATGATGTAAATGATTAGGTTTAGTAATGTTATGGTGGGATTGTATGGTAAAATTGCTGTTATTCAGCCTATGTGGGCAATTGATGAGTAAGCTATAATTTTTCGTAGTTGGGTTTGGTTTAATCCTCCTCAGCCTCCGATTATAATGGATAGAATTGATAGGGTTAAGATTATATTTAGGTTGATGGATTGGGATACTTGGTAAAGTACCGATATGGGTGCTAGTTTTTGTCATGTAAGTAAGATTAGGCCTGAAGATAGAGGGATGCCTTGTGTTACTTCTGGGACTCAGAAGTGGAATGGGGCTATTCCTAGTTTTATGGCGAGGGCTATTGTTATGAGTATGGAGGCTGTTGGGTTAAATAGTTTTATTACGGTTCATTGGCCTGAGAATATTAAGTTGATGATAATGGCTATTATTAGTAGTATTGAGGCTGTTGATTGAGTTAGGAAATATTTAGTTGATGCTTCTGTGGCTCGTGGGTTGTGTTTTTTTATTATAATAGGAATGATGGCGAGTATATTTATTTCAAATCCGATTCAGATGAGTAGTCAGTGGGAGCTAATTATAACGATAATGGTTCCAAGTATTATAGTTATTAAGATAATAATGAGAGTGATTGGGTTTATTAGTACGGGAAGGATACAAACCAACATTTTCGGGGTATGGGCCCGATAGCTTAATTAGCTGACCTTACTATTAGAATTTGGTGTAATTGGGAGCACGAAGAGTTTTGAGTTCTTAGGAGTAGGTTCAATTCCTATAGTTCTAGAAATAAGAGGATTTAAACCTCTATAATTTACTCTATCAAAGTAACTCTTTTGTCAGACATATTTCTTATGTTTGTGGGGGGATACTTGATAGGAGAATAGGTAGAGATACATGTCATATGCATAGGGCTAGCGTTAGGGGTAGAAAATTTTTTCATAATAAGTGCATCAGTTGATCATAGCGGAATCGGGGGTAGGATGCTCGGATTCATAGGAAGGTCATTGTGAGTAGTAGTGATTTGATGATAAAGTTAATTGCGTAGAGTTCTGGTATGTATGGGTTATGGGATGCTCCTAGGAAGAGGGTTGTTGTGAAGATATTTATTATAATAATGTTTGCATATTCTGCTATAAAGAATAGGGCGAATGGTCCTGCGGCGTATTCTACATTAAAGCCCGATACTAGTTCAGATTCTCCTTCAGTAAGATCAAATGGTGCTCGGTTTGTTTCTGCTAGTGTTGAAATGAATCATATTATTGCTAAGGGTCATGCTGGGAAGATTAGTCATACTTGTTCTTGTGTAATGATTAATGTAGAGAGAGTGAAGGATCCATTTATTAGTAAGATTGATAGTAAGATAATTGCTAGTGTAACTTCATATGAAATTGTTTGTGCTACTGCTCGTAGGGCTCCAATAAGAGCGTATTTTGAGTTGGAGGCTCAGCCTGATCAGAGGATCGAGTATACGGCTAAGCTTGATATAGCTAATATGAAAAGGATTCCTAAGTTTATATTGATGAGGGGATAGGGTATGGGTAGGGGGATTCATATAGTTAAGGCTAGGGTTAGGGCTAGGATGGGGGCTAGAATAAATATTGAGATTGAGGATGTGGCAGGTCGTAGGGGTTCTTTAATGAAAAGTTTGATTGCATCGGCGATGGGTTGGAGTAAGCCATATGGTCCTACAATATTTGGGCCTTTTCGGAGTTGTATGTAGCCTAGGATTTTTCGTTCAACTAGTGTAAGAAAAGCTACGGCTAGAAGAATGGGGATAATAAGTGTTAAGATGTTGAGTATAAACATTTTGTTAAGGAGAGGATTTGAATCTCTGAGTATAAAGGTTTAAGTTTTACGCAATTACCGGGCTCTGCCACCTTAACTGGGCCCTTTTCTAGGGCAGGTATTGTTTGTGAGGTCAATTGAGATAAAGTCATTGATTGATTTAAGGCGCTTTGTTGAAGTTGGCCTTATTTCTCTTGTCCTTTCGTACTGGGAGAAATACATAACAGATAGAAACCGACCTGGATTACTCCGGTCTGAACTCAGATCACGTAGGACTTTAATCGTTGAACAAACGAACCTTTGATAGCGGTTGCACCATCGGGGTGTCCTGATCCAACATCGAGGTCGTAAACCCTATTGTCGATATGGACTCTTGAATAGGATTGCGCTGTTATCCCTAGGGTAACTTGTTCCGTTGATCAAGTCTTTGGATCAATAAACGATAGTTTGATTTGACTTGTGGGTCTAGTCTTTAAAATCGTTCGGAGGATTTTTTGTTCTCCGAGGTCACCCCAACCAAAACTGCTAGTCCATAAAGAGTGTTGTTATCCCTTAATGGTTAAGTTTATTTTCTTTGGACTAGTTAGTTAAAGCTCCATAGGGTCTTCTCGTCTTGTTGGTTTATTCCCGCCTCTTCACGGGAAGGTCAATTTCACTGATTGGAAGTAAGAGACAGTAAAACCCTCGTGTGGCCGTTCATACAAGTCCTTATTTAGAGAACAAATGATTATGCTACCTTTGCACGGTCAGGATACCGCGGCCGTTTAACGTCTAGTCACTGGGCAGGCAGTGCCTCCAATACTGGGGATGCTGGAGGTGATGTTTTTGGTAAACAGGCGGGATTTGTGTTTGCCGAGTTCCTTTTACTTCTTTTAATCTTTCCTGGGTGCACTCCTGTGTTGGATTAACAGTATAATTAATAAATTATTTATTGTTGGGTTATTTTTATTTACTGTTAACAGTCAGAGTATTATCAGATACTGACTTAAACTTGTGCAAGGAGAAAATATTTCTTGTTACTCATATTAACATTATTGCTTCTATTTAGTAATAGAATAGTCCAGTACTAGGTCTAGGAGTTGGTTATATTGTTGTTGGGATTAGTATTGTTTTTATTGTTGAGCTTTAACGCTTTCTTAATAGATGGCTGCTTTTAGGCCTACTATGGTGTTGTAAGATCTTACTCTCTAGTGAAGGTTGTACCCATTTCTAAAAGGCTGTACCTTTTTAGACTAACTTTTAAAGATACAGTGAGATTTGTTTATATTTTTTGGTATCTTTAAAGCTGAACTAAGATTCATTTTCTGGACAACCAGCTATCACCAGGCTCGTTAGGCATGTCACCTCTACTTATAGATCTTCTCACTATTTTGCCACATAGATGAGTTGGTTCTAATAAACTGTCTATAGGTAGCTCGTCTGGTTTCGGGTTACTTAGCTGAAATTCGTTTTGTTAAGTTTTTTGCTCGTTAATTCATTATGCAAAAGGTACAAGGGTTAATCTTTGCTTTTTTGTACTTTGATTATTTTCTTTCATCGTTCCCTTACGGTACTTTCTCTATAGCGCCATGTTTAGAATTTCTATCTCCTATACTTTAATAGGGGTAAATGTTTTGTTTTAGTATGTTTTGGTTATTGGATTGAAGAGTGGGGGTTTGGGCTAGGCATAGTTCAAAACATTCACAGTACACGAAATCTTCTAGGTGTAAACTAGATGCTTTAATTAAGCTATGTCTTGGTTTGTCCAAGCACACTTTCCAGTATGCTTACCTTGTTACGACTTACCTCCTCTCGTGTAATTGGTGCATGTAAATAGGTTTGGGTGCATATATTTACTTGAGGAGGGTGACGGGCGGTGTGTGCGTGCTTCATGGCCTGGTTCAACTAAGCACTCTATTCTTAGTTTACTACTAAATCCTCCTTTGGCTGTTAGTTTCATAATGGCTTTCGTATTAAGTTTTCTTGGATAGAAAATGTAGCCCATTTCTTCCCATTCCATAGGTTACACCTTGACCTAACGTTTTTATGTGTTATGATTGAGCTTACTTTTGTTCCTTTTCAGGGTTTGCTGAAGATGGCGGTATACAGACTGTATTAGCAAGGATTGGTGAGGTTTATCGGGGTTTATCGATTATAGAACAGGCTCCTCTAGAAGGGTGTAAAGCACCGCCAAGTCCTTTGAGTTTTGGGCCGTTGCCGGTAGTACTCTGGCGAATAATCTTGTTTTTGCAATTATTTATGTTTAGGGCTAAGCATAGTGGGGTATCTAATCCCAGTTTGGGTCTTAGCTATAGTGTGTCAGTTGTCGTAGAGTTACTTTCGTCACTTATTTTTGTTATAATTATGGCTTTTTACAGCTTAATTAGGATTTAACTCTATTTGGTGTAGTACTTTAACACGTTTTACGCCGTGTTCCTGTTAGCTTGGGTTAGTCGTATGACCGCGGTGGCTGGCACGAGATTTACCAACCCTAGTTAATATGGCTTAGTCGAACTTTCGTTCATGGCTTAAATTTTGTCACTGCTGTTTCCCGTGGGGGTGTGGTTAAGCAAGGCGTTATGAGCTACAGGGTGTGTGCTTGATACCTGCTCCTCTTAGTCCTGCTGATTCGGAGGGCGCTACTCACCGGGGTGCGGATGCTTGCATGTGTAAGTCTATTGAAAGTTAACAGGAAGGCCAGGACCAAACCTATGTGTTTATGGAGTTGGTATACTCATCTAGGCATTTTCAGTGCCTTGCTTTAAATTTAAGCTACATTAACCATGTAGTATGTAAGCAGACCCAGGCACCTATATGTCTATCTTGTTTGGAGTGTGAATTTGAGTATTGGGGGTGAGATAAATTTATATTGATACTTAGGGGGAAGTATGTTAAAAATGGTGGTTAATATTTAAGAGGGGGGGGGGGGAAATATAATAGGTATGTCCTGTAACCATTGACTGAAATGCCCATGCCTACCATTATGGGGATGCTCAAGATGCAGTTAAGTCCAGCTACAATTTATGCTCCGGGTCGGGGCCTTTGACGGCCATAGCTGAGTCCAAGCATCCCCGAAAATTAAAAAATACCAAATGTATGACAGCACAGTTATGTGTGAGCATGGGCTGATTAGTAATTAGTCCATCGAGATGTCTTATTTAAGAGGAAAGAATGGGCGGTTTTAGATGAGATGGCCCTGAAGAAAGAACCAGATGTCTGATAAAGTTCATTAAATAGCTACCCCCACGATTAATGGGCCCGGAGCGAGAAGAGAAATCCCTGCCAAGCGGGTTGCTGGTTTCACGCGGCATGGTCGGTAAGCTCGTGATCTAGTGGACGGGATACGCATGGTGACGAGGATAGATTTGACTTTATGCGCTATGTACGATCTAAGCAGGAAATGTCCTATGTACTATAGATAATTTTTATTGTACTTGCTTATATGCAAGGGGAAAATCATTTAATGTACTATATACATATTATATCTTTATTACATTAATTATGATGTACATGCTTATATGCATGGGGTAGATCATGTAATGTAATATATACATAGTATGTCTTTATTACATTAATTATAATGTACATACTGCACACAAAGTAGGTCATGTAGTATACTGCATTTATGTATGTTTTTATTATATTACTTCAGTGTATATATTCATACATATAGGATGGATCATGTGGTGTGCTAGACGCATATCATGTTTACATTGTATGAGTGTTAGTGGGTATGTTTGGGCAAATGACATGGTGTGTCTGTGTGTAGTACTCGTACATGTGTCTATTGAGGTGAGTTATTAAGCATGTTGTTACACGTGCAAGCTTATAGAGTGGGAGATTTGTGTCGTATGTTTAAAAATTTTAGCGGATTTAATACTGGGGAGGTTCTTAGTGTTTTTGGGGGTATATCAATAGACGCAATTAATAGTGGTTCAGGGAATAGTTTAAGTAGAACTTCAGCTTTGGGTGTTGATGGTGAGGCTATCGCTTCTTCCTTGAGTCTTAGGGAGGTTAATTGTTCTCCTTTTCTGGTTTACAAGACCAGCGTATTAATTTTACTACAAAGACTTGTCTTCATTTCAGGAGATTGTTTTCGATGGTGCTGGCTAGTGGTATTATTGCCAGGATGATGAGGAAATATATGATGGATGCTAATTGTCCGATGGTGATGTAGGGGTGTTCAACCGGTTGTCCTCCGATTCATGTAAGTGTTAATAGGTCTGCTATTAAAAGTCAGAATATGCATTGGCTGATTGGTCGGAACATTATGCTTCGTTGTTTGGATGTGTGGAGGAAGGGTACGAGTGTTAAGATCAAGATGGAAAGGACTAAGGCTAGGACTCCTCCCAGTTTATTGGGGATTGATCGTAGGATTGCGTATGCAAATAGGAAATACCATTCTGGCTTAATGTGGGAGGGTGTACTGAGTGGGTTTGCTGGAGTATAATTATCCGGGTCTCCGAGTAGGTCGGGAGTGAATAGTACTAGTGATATGAGGATGAGGATTAATAGTATGATGCCTAGGATGTCCTTGATGGTGTAATAAGGGTGAAATGGAATTTTGTCTGTGTCTGATGGAATTCCTGTGGGGTTGTTGGATCCTGTTTCGTGGAGGAAAATTAAGTGGATTATGGTGAGAGCTACAATGATAAATGGGAGGATGAAGTGGAAAGCGAAGAATCGGGTGAGGGTGGCTTTGTCTACTGAAAATCCCCCTCAGATTCATTCAACTAGGTTGGTGCCAATGTATGGGATTGCCGAGAGGAGGTTGGTAATGACTGTTGCTCCTCAGAATGATATCTGTCCTCATGGTAGGACATAGCCTATGAATGCTGTGGCTATTGTTGTAAATAGGAGAATTACTCCGATGTTTCATGTTTCTAAGAAGGTATATGATCCGTAATATAGGCCTCGTCCTACATGCATAAATAGGCAGATAAAAAATATTGATGCTCCGTTTGCGTGCATATATCGGATGATTCAGCCATAGTTTACGTCTCGACAAATGTGGGTTACAGAGGAGAATGCTATTGTTGTATCGGATGTGTAGTGTATTGCTAGGAATAGGCCTGTTAAGATTTGTAGAGCTAAGCAAGTGCCTAGGAGGGATCCAAAGTTTCATCATGATGAGATGTTTGATGGAGTTGGGAGGTCAATGAGTGCGTTGTTTACGATTTTTATTAGTGGGTGAGTTTTTCGGATGTTGATCATTAGTGTTCTTGTAGTTGAATAACAACGATGGTTTTTCATATCATTAGTCATGGTTAGATTCCATGCAGGAATAATGATTATGTACATTGTATTTATTTTAAGTGTAATTTTTGTGATGGGCTTTGTAGGGTTTTCTTCAAAACCTTCGCCTATTTATGGGGGGTTGGGATTGATTGTGAGTGGTGGGGTTGGGTGTGGTATTGTGTTAAATTATGGTGGTTCTTTTTTAGGTTTAATGGTTTTTTTAGTTTATTTAGGGGGTATAATGGTGGTTTTTGGTTATACGACAGCTATGGCTACTGAGCAGTATCCTGAGGTTTGGGTTTCTAATAAGGTTGTTTTAGGAACGTTTATTACTGGTTTGTTGATGGAGTTTTTTATAATTTACTATGTGTTGAAGGATAAGGAGGTGGAGATTGTGTTTAAGTTTAATGGTATGGGGGATTGGGTAATTTATGATACAGGGGATTCTGGGTTTTTTAGTGAGGAGGCCATGGGGATTGCTGCTTTGTACAGCTATGGTACTTGATTAGTTATTGTTACTGGTTGATCTTTATTAATTGGTGTAGTGGTGATTATAGAGATTACTCGTGGAAATTAAGTAGAATTGTGCTAGTGAAAATCGTAATTAGGAAGGAAAGGAAATATAATTTAATTAAGCCTTTTTGGTTTGTGATTATGATAGATGTTTTTATTTGGGTTAGTGAGATGGTTTTTGGTATAATGGTTTCTAGTCAGGTTAGGTCTAGAAGGGAGGATGCTGATTTTTGGCTTATTGTTAGATTTATATAGGGGGTTAAGCGGTGTATGACTGTGGGATAATATCCTAGTAGGTTAGAAAATTTGAATATGTTTGATGGGTAATTGAACTTTAAGTAGTGGGTTATGTTGTTAATTTCTAGTGCTAGAATAAAGCCTAGGATTGTAATTGTTAGGGCGGTGATTTTTAGGTAGTAGGGTATAGTTGTTTGGGGAATGGTTGTTGGGGGGATGTTGTTAGAAATGATGAATCCTGCGAAAAGACTTCCGATTAGTAAGCGTTTAATTGAGTTAATTAGGAATGGGTTGTTTTCATTAATAGAAATAAGGGTTGGGAATCGGGGTTGTCCTAGGAGTGTGAAGAAAATAATACGGGTACTGTAGATAGCTGTGAAGGAGATGGCGATTAGTGTTATTAAGAGGGCTCAGGCGTTGGTATATGACGTGTTGGCGGATTCAATAATTAGATCTTTGGAGTAGAATCCGGTGAGGAAAGGTATTCCTGTTAGTGCAAGGCTGCCAATAATAAGGGCTGTTGCGGTGAATGGTATGGCTTTAAATAGGCCTCCTATTTTTCGAATATCTTGTTCGTTATTTAGATTGTGGATGATGGAGCCGGAGCATAGAAATAATATGGCTTTGAAGAAAGCGTGGGTGCAGATGTGAAGAAGTGCTAGGTGAGGCTGGTTAATTCCAATTGTTACTATCATAAGGCCGAGTTGGCTGGATGTAGAGAAGGCGATGATTTTTTTAATGTCATTTTGGGTGAGGGCACATATTGCTGTAAATAGTGTGGTAATGGCTCCTAGGCATAGTATAGTAGATTGGATGAGTTTATTGTTTTCTGTTAATGGATAAAAGCGGATTAGTAAGAAAATACCTGCTACTACTATTGTACTTGAGTGGAGTAATGCTGAGACAGGTGTCGGACCCTCTATTGCGGAGGGTAATCATGGGTGCAGGCTAAATTGTGCGGATTTTCCGGTTGCGGCTAGAATTAGTCCTATTAGAGGTAGATTTGAGTTCTCTGGTTTTAGTAAGAAGATTTGTTGAAGGTCTCAAGTGTTGAGGTTAATTAGGAATCATGCTATTGCTAGGATAAATCCGATGTC
This sequence comes from Budorcas taxicolor, assembly GCF_023091745.1. Taxonomy (NCBI): domain Eukaryota; kingdom Metazoa; phylum Chordata; class Mammalia; order Artiodactyla; family Bovidae; genus Budorcas; species Budorcas taxicolor. Next base: position 13,793 of record NW_026292429.1, read on the forward strand.
GCCAATGCGGTTATATAGGATTGCTTGTAGAGCTGCTGTGTTTGCGTCTGCTCGTCCGTATCACCATCCAATTAGTAGAAATGATATAATTCCGACTCCTTCTCAGCCAATGAATAGTTGAAAGATGTTATTTGCAGTGACGAGGATGAGTATTGTGATAAGAAATAAGAGTAAGTACTTAAAAAATTGGTTGATGTTGGGGTCGGAATGTATGTATCATATTGAGAATTCTATGATGGATCATGTGACGAATAGTGATACTGGGATAAATATTGTCGAGAAGTAATCTATTTTGAAGCTGAGAGATAGTTTGAGGGTTTGGATGGTTAGTCAGTGTCAGTTTGAAATAATTATTTCTTGTCCTGTATGAATAAATATTATAGTGGGAATTATACTAGTGATAAAGGCGTATGAAATGGTTGTTTTTACGTAAAGTGGGTAATTGGTGAATTTGTGGGTGCTAAGACTAGTTGTCATGATGGGTACGGTTAGTAGGATTAGGGTAGTTAGTGTGAGGGATGGGAACAGGTTTATTACTTTTATTTGGAGTTGCACCAATATTTTTGGTTCCTAAGACCAATGGATAACTGCTATCCTTTAAAAGTTTGAAAAAGCCATGTTGTCAGGCATGGGAGCATAGAATTAGCAGTTCTTGCATACTTTTTCGGTAAATAAGAAGGTGATAGGCTTCTATTGTTAGATTCACAATCTAATGTTTTTTTAAACTATATTTACAGTATAGGGGTCCTAGGATAATTTTTGGGTTTAGGGATAGAAGCAGTAGTGGTAGTATGTGTAGTGATATGAGTGCATTTTCTCGTGTGAAGGAAGGTGAAATGTTATTGATATGATGAGTGTATTTGCCCCGTTGTGTTGTGATTAGTATATAGAGGGTGTAGAGAGTAGTGATTACTATGTTAAGTCCTATTAGAATAATTGTGATATTAGATCATGAAAAAGTCGATATTACTACAAATAGTTCTCCGATTAGGTTGATTGTTGGGGGTAGAGCCAGGTTGGTTAGACTTGCTAGGAGTCATCAGGTGGCTATTAGTGGAAGAAGTGTTTGTAGGCCGCGGGCTAAGATTATTGTACGGCTGTGAATTCGTTCGTAGTTAGAATTTGCTAGGCAGAAAAGTATAGAGGATGTAAGGCCGTGGGCAATTATCAGGGCGGTGGCTCCTATGTAGCTTCAGGGTGTTTGGATTAGGATTGCAACGATGACAAGTGCCATGTGGCTAATAGAGGAGTACGCGATGAGTGATTTCAGGTCCGTTTGACGAAGGCAAATTGAGCTGGTTATGATTATGCCTCATAGTGATAGCATGATGAATGGGTATGCTATAAAGTCGGTGATTGGATCTAGGAGAAGCGTAATTCGTAACATGCCGTATCCTCCTAGTTTTAGTAGGATTGCTGCAAGAACTATGGAGCCTGCAATTGGGGCTTCTACGTGGGCTTTGGGTAGTCAGAGATGAAGTCCGTATAGTGGTATTTTTACTATAAAGGCTATTATGCATGCTAGTCACATGAAGGTGTTGGATCAGGAGCTGGGTATTGGTTGTACTCAGTATTGTAGAATTAGGAAGTTTAGGGATCCTATTGTGTTTTGAATATAGATTAGTGCAACTAGTAAGGGTAGGGATCCTGCTAGTGTATAAAACAAGAAGTAGAGACCGGCATTTAGGCGTTCTGTTTGGTTCCCTCATCGGGTAATAATAATGAGTGTGGGAACTAGTGTTGCTTCAAATATAATATAAAAGAGAATTAGTTCTGTAGCAGAGAATGTCATAATTAGAAATAGTTGTAATAGGATTAGTATTGAGATGAAGAATTTTTTTCGGGCTGGGTTTTCTTTTGATAGGTGATGCTGGCTAGCTATAAGTATTAAGGGGAGGAGTCATATGGTTAGAATAAGTAGTGGTGTAGATAAGGAGTCGGAGAAGAAAGTTAATGAGAAGTTGAGGCTGTTATCGCCAAATTGGTTTATAAGGAGTAGGCTTGTAAGGCTAATTAGTAAGCTGTGGAGTGTGGAGTTAATTCAGATTATGTTATTTTTTGATAGCCAGGTTAGGGGTATAAGTATTATTGTGGAAATAATGTATTTTAGCATTGTAGCAGATTAAGGTTTTGTACGTAGTCGGTGCCGTATGTGTTTGATACCATTACTAGCAAGGATAGGCCTAGTGCTGCTTCGCAGGCTGCGAAAACTAGTAGAATAATGGGTATTATACTGGCTAAAGTGAAGTGTGAGTTTAGGATTATTAGGGTAGCTATAACGAATAAGGACAATATTATTCCTTCCAGGCATAGGAGGGAGGATATTAGGTGAGATCGATACATTAGTAATCCCGTGAGAGATACTATGAATGCTATTATAATATTTATGTATACGAGGGACATTTGGTACTTATGAGTTTGATCATAATCTAATGAGTCGAAATCATTTATTTTGGTTTAAACTAAGTACCATATTCGGTCCATTCTAATCCTTTTTGGGTTCATTCATAGGCTAGGCTTGTGGCTAGTAGGAAAATTAGGAGAAGGGATATAGTAAGCATTGTGTTAAGGTTAGTTGTTTGTGAGGCCCATGGTAGTGGTAGAAGTAGTGCAATTTCTAGATCGAAGAGGAGGAATGTGATAGCTACTAGAAAGAATTTTATGGAGAAAGGAAGGCGAGCAGATCCTATGGGGTCGAATCCACATTCGTATGGGCTTGTTTTTTCTGAGTATACGTTTAGTTGGGGGAGTCAGAATGCGATGGTCACGAGCAATGTAGCTAGTGTAAAGTTAGTTAGGAGGGTAATTATAAGGTTTATTGTTCTTTTTCGGGTTAGGCCGAAGCTAACTGATTGGAAGTCAGTTGTACTAATTAATACTAAAAGAACATGAGCCTCATCAGTAGATGGAAACATAGAGGAAAAGTCATACTACGTCTACGAAGTGTCAATATCAGGCAGCGGCTTCGAAGCCGAAATGGTGATTGGAGGTAAAGTGAAATTTTAGTTGGCGGAGGAAGCAGACAATTAAGAAAGTAGATCCAATAATGACATGGAGGCCGTGGAATCCTGTAGCTACGAAGAAAGTTGAGCCGTAAACTCCGTCTGAGATTGTAAAGGGAGCTTCATAGTATTCTGATGCTTGTAGAAGTGTAAAGTATACGCCTAACGTAATGGTGATGAATAAGGCTTGTAGCATGTGGTTACGGTTCCCTTCTATGAGGCTGTGGTGGGCTCAGGTAATGGAGACTCCTGAGGCTAGAAGGACAGAGGTGTTGAGTAGTGGGACTTCTAAGGGGTTAAGTGGGTGAATGCCTGTTGGGGGTCAGCAGCTGCCTAATTCGGGTGTAGGAGCAAGGCTTGAGTGATAGAAGGCTCAGAAGAAGCCAGTGAAGAATAGGACTTCGGAGACGATGAAGAGGATTATTCCGTAGCGAAGGCTTTTTTGGACAGCAGGAGTATGGTGGCCTTGAAAGGTACTTTCTCGGATTACATCTCGTCATCATTGGTATATTGTAAGTATGTTTGTTGTTAGGCCTAGGGTCAGTAGAGCTGTTGAATTGAAGTGAAATCACATGATGAGGCCAGATGTTATTAGGAGGGCAGATAGTGCTCCTGTGAGGGGTCAGGGACTTGGGTTTACTATGTGATAGGCGTGGGTTTGGTGTGTCATTATGTATTGTCGTGCAGATATAAGCTAACTAGGAGGGTGAATACGTAGGCTTGAACTATAGCTACTGCGAATTCGAGGATTGTTAGTAGAGCTAAAATAGTAAATGTAATAAGTGCTGTTGTGGTATTGATATTTAATAATGCAAGGGTAGCTCCTCCGATTAAGTGAATTAATAAGTGCCCTGCTGTGATGTTGGCTGTTAATCGTACGGCAAGGGCTACTGGTTGGATGAAGAGGCTGATGGTTTCGATAATTACCAGTATTGGGATTAGTGGGGTAGGTGTTCCTTGTGGTAGGAAGTGGGCGAGTGATGCTTTGGTTTTGTTGCGGAAGCCTGTAACTACGGCCCCTGCTCATAGGGGAATAGCCATGCCTAAATTTATTGATAGTTGTGTGGTTGGTGTAAATGAATGGGGTAATAAGCCTAATAAATTTGTAGACCCAATAAATAGAATTAGGGACATTAATATCAATGTTCATGTTTGTCCTTTGGTGTTGTGAGTGCTTATTATTTGTTTTGACATGAGTTGAAGTGCTCATTGTTGGAGGGAGATAAGGCGGTTATTAATTAGTCGGTTTGATGTAGGAAATAGTAAGCTAGGGAATATAATGACGAGAGTAACAAGGGGGAGGCCTAGAATTACAGGGGTAATGAAAGAGGTAAATAGATTTTCGTTCATTTTGTTTCTCAAG
>NW_026292430.1:0-18133 GCF_023091745.1 Budorcas taxicolor
AGAGGTTTGAGAACTTGTGTGAGATTTTCTTGCTTGTTGCTTGCTATGGCCGAGCTTGGGAGAGTCTTAGAGAGTCCTTGAGAGCCTGTGAGGAGTCTTGGATGCTCAAGAGGCTACTAGAACCGAAATGGAGAGAGAATGGGAGAGTTGAGAGGAAAAATAAGAGTTTGAAGTATTTTTTTGTGTGTATGCATGTTTGTGTTGGTTTTGGTGAGTTGAGAGGGCATGTTTGTGTTGTGTTTTGTGTATAATCTGAATTTTAATTGTGTGTAGGATGGATTGGTCGAAAATGGCCTAGTCTTGGTCAAAATGTCTTTATTTTGTCTTGTTGTAGCTATTAGTTGAGCATGTAAGAGTTGTGTAAGCTTTGTGTCTTGTATAGAATGTTAGGGTTTAGGAAAAGTGCTTAGGGTTTAGCATGTGTGTAAGAGAATGTTGGGTATGTTTAGAGGTTAGTGAGATTTTGTCTTGTAGTGGGTTTAAAAATATGGTATTTAGATGTTAGTGGATTTTGTACGAAAATGTGATTAGGTATATTATATTGGGGATGGTTTTGATGATGATAGGATTTTGTCTTGTAGTGAATTTGAATTAGGAATATAATAATAGTTAGTGGATTATGTAGAATTATTTTATTGTCTTGTGCTTTGTGCGGGAATCTTTATTGATTAGCGTACATGCACGCATTCCTAGGTCTAGGGCACAAATTACGAGGTAAAGCACGTACTTCAAGTCTAAGGAACATACTTCAAGACAAATGTACGGATTCCAAAGTAAATGTACACAACCCTAGGTGAATGCACGTAAACCAATACAAGGCACGTAATTCAATGCAATGTACGTAAATCGAGGTACGACTCTTAAACTTAGGTTAGGGCATGCAGCTCAAGGTCAGTGCACACAAATTGAGATATCACACGTAAATTGAAGTCAAGGAACGTAAGTCGAGGATTAGGGCACACAATTGTAGGTCAAGGCACGTATGACGAGGCAAGCATGAAAACTAAGACAGGGCACGTAATCCAAGGTCGGTCACATAATTCTGGGTTTATGACACGCAAATTAAGGTAACACAAGTTATTCGGTGTCGGGCCTCACATAATGTGCTTCACTTGCAAATCCACTACCAGAAGCAGTGGTAAAGGTTGCTCTGGAGGAAATCCAAAATTCAGGAGGAAGACACTTGGATTTCACGAAAGAAGTACATGAACCTGTGTCTAGAAGTGCAGTAACGGTGATAGGAACATATCCTGGAGGGTTTACAACAAGCTTTATGTATGGATTATAGATCTGTCCTAGGGTAAAGGTAGCTTTGGAAGTGGTAAGGACTGGTTGTTCAGTGGTTTTGTGTATTTTGGCTATGGAGAGGGTTGGTTCAGAATCAGAAGATTCAGATTCTGAGGTAAGTTCTGAGGATGAGGCTTGTATCAAGGTTAAGGACAGCTTGATCTGGTTCAGAAGTCCATGTGTATAACTGGTCATCAAAAGTTTTGAGTTGAAATGAACTGAACAAGCTTGGCTAGTAGCTTCTTGGACTTTTTGAGGTAACAATCTTTTGTAAAATGTCCTTTCTTTCCACAAAGAAAACATTTAGTGGAAGAAAAGGATTTTGAACTTTTCTTCACAAATCTGAATTTCTTGAAAGGTTTTCTGGACTTGTGAAATCTTTTCTGATGTTTGTGCTTCTTGTATTTGGTGACGAAAATGGAGAGTAGCGGTGAGTGTGACAGCCAAACTTTTGGAAATCTTTTCAGCAAAAGGTATCCATTATTTTCTGCTCCTTGCTTTTGAGAAGTTTGCCAAGTCGTTTGGACTCGCACTGATCTTGAATGAGCTTTCTGGCCATCTGGTACAAGTTAGCAAGACTCACCTATCTTAGATCTGCAATATTGGCTCGTTTGAACTATGTTTCGAGCAATTCAGGAAGTGGTTGAGACATGTTAAAGACGAACGCCTTCTTGATGGTTTTTATATTTTTTCCAAAGGTAAAATACAGAGCTTCCTATCTGAGATAGTAATCTCCAAGTTTTGCAACATCACAACATTTGTTGAATAATAACTCCTTTTCTGCGTGCTTAATCTCTTGGGCTATTTGTCCTACGAAAATGGCTCGTACACATCTGAGAAACATCTGAATAGGATCTGCATTTGTCAAGATGATTTGTCTTTCTTCTTCTGATAGCATTCTTGTCCACCAACTGTGAAGTGATCCTGTAAAAGCAGCAACAAGACGGTCAATGATATCTCTTATTTCAGGAGTAGGATTTCAGAGAGATTCTCCATTTATCCATGTAACGTCCCGAGCCAACGCACCCACGCCTGCAGGATACACCTCGCCCTTAATGGTACGAGCGTGCACAGAGGCCATGGCGTACGGACCTGGAAACGCACTATGCAGTATTGTCCGCTGTGGAGCCCATACCCCTCACGGATTTGTCTTCGCCCAGCCACTGCCAAGAAAAGCGCGCTGCACGATATGAGAAGTGAACTCCTTATATCTAGTAGCCCAGCACCATCCGCGTCCGATGTGGGATATTTCACCCGCCCCCACTTGGGGACCCATCGTCCTCGCTGTCCATGCGAACACATCGGCTCTGATACTACCTTTGTAACGCCCCGAGCCAACGCACCCATGCCTGCAGGATACACCTCGCCCTTAACGGTACGAGCGTGCACCGAGGCCATGGCGTACGGACCCGGAAACGCACTCTGCAGTATTGTCCGTTGTGGAGCCCATACCCCTCACGGATTTGTCTTCGCCCAGCCACTGCCAGGAAAAGCGCGCTGCACGATATGAGAAGCGAACTTCTTATATCTAGTAACCCAGCACCATCTGTGTCCGATGTGGGATATTTCAGAGCTAACTAAACTCTGATACCACCTGTAACGCCCCGATTCCTCACGAGACCGGAGGCTCTAATAGCCATGCTAATCACAACCCAATACCAAACCCGGTCACAAAATTTTAAGGAAAAACGGACAGAGTTTCCTCTGTTCCGCGGACATTTTTTTAACCTGTAAACCCTCAAATAAAGCCTCAACAAGATAAGTCAAGCTTTTCATAACTAAACAACAAAGGTTCAAGGCCATCCAAGCCTTGAAGCATACAATAGTCCCAAAACACACAAGTATACTAGTGGCTAGAGTTAGAACATTCACTTCCAAGCATGCAAAGTAATTAAAGTAGAAACATAAGTTATTACAAGACATAGGCTTACAAATCTACACCACAACCAACCATCCTTACAACTTTATACAACAAGCATATACATAGCCCTTAGGCTACAAAGTAGAACATAAGATAAACAAATGAGTCTCCCACATAGCAGCAAGAACAAAAACCACCTCAAGCTATTAGGCACAACAACTAAGGTAAAGGATCAGTCTGAACTTCCTCTTCCTCCTCTACTAACACCTCAACTAGTTGGGGATCACCCTCAGCACATCCTGAAACATATATCGAGGTATGAGCAACCACTGTTGCCCAGTGAAGGATATAGTCTCCCGGGGCGTGCAATGCAACAAGTAAAGCAATTGGACAAATAAAGCAGTTAATCATTCAGAAATAACAAATTCTAGTAACCACACAATAAAAGGATACATTTCACTTAACCCCATACTCCATATCTTCAATCCATGAACACGATCCACGAACCATGATCACGATCACGATAACGATAAGCCGGCATAATCCGAAACACTCCAGTGGGTGTACTCCGGATGTACCCCGATAATCCTACGACCCAACACCCCCTAACAATCTCCAGACCAGGCGAGTGAGGGAATAGAGCACGGAGTTTGAATATCCACTAGCAAGCCCTCTGCCGCCCAACCGATATTCAACACATCCGCCCCTGACACTATGGTTGCGCAACCACTATGCAATACACTTTACAATGGCAAGTTAATATCAATAAGATAAGCAATAACACGTAGGAGGATCAACAAAGTAGGTTGACCTCAATACAGTTAGAATAGAAGCAGTTTATACAAGCAATAAGCAGTTTTACAAAGGGGCATATACAAGATATAATTAGAATTACATCAAAAGTTTCAAACCAACTTGAAACCACATTTAAACATTCAAGAAGTCATGCCAAGGTCTTAGAAGCGTGAGACAACTGAAATTACACCTAAACCCCTTTGTTATTCAAGCTATTTATCTTCCAAACCAAAGTTAATGATGCCAAATCAAAAGGAGACTCTACCAACCTCCTAACTAACCCTCAAGGAACCCTTTCAACCCTCTAACACATTCAAACGCCCGTAATAACCGCGAAAGCCCCAAATTCCCTCTTCTAGCTTTTAACTATACATGTCTCATTCGGGCTTCAAATAGGGGCTAGCAAAGCTTCTATAGCACCTAGGTAGCCTAAGAATACTAAAAGTGAAGCTCGAATCCACCCGGATTCGTATTAACCCCGAAACCCCTTTCTTAAAGTCAGCTATTTCACGTTTTATGCGATTTTAGAGCAATTCAAGTGTACGGGGCTATTAGACTATCTTCATTAGTACCTAAAGCATCTATTAGGAGTGTTGAATCAAGCTAATACGTGCAATTACACAAAACCCTAGAAAAACATCACTATTCACCTCATAAATCAAACTAACGATTCTAACCGTTTAAAAAGCGAAACAATGGCTCAAATATGTTCTTTAGCACTCATATACAAGGTATAATAGCATAGATAATCAATACATTAGCATTTGGTCACATTTTCAACAAATCAAGAAAATAGCAACTATTTTAAAATGCGAAAATAAGCTATGAAATCCCTCACCAATGCGCGTAGGAGCACCTAGGAAGCTTGCACACATCCTAAACTACTAGCTCTAGGCTTGGATTGGCTTGGCTTAAAGAGTTGAAAAGCAAAATCACCTTTTTCCTTCTCCTTTGGTATTTTCGGCCCTACTACAGTAATTCCTGCACATTTATTCTTTTTTTTGTGTGTTTTAATGAGCTTAGGTGAATTATATAAGGTTAAGTTGAGATGGGGTCAAGTTTGGGTATTTAAAAGGTCACTAGAATGCGCGTTATTAACTTAAAAATGAGCCTAAGGTGAAAAGTAATGTTAGTTATTTAAATCTCTAAGTTTGTTACGTAACACTATTCATTGAACTACGAAAATCATTTTCTAAACGAGCTCTCCTATCACTTCTAGCTCAATTGCACATTTTTTCCTCTCCTCTAATAATTAATGTGATTTAATAAAAATGCTAATTCACTAATAGAATATAGTTTAAAAACGGGATGAATAGTAGTTAAAGAAGACAGTTAATAAAGCACATAAGGAAATGCGCAAACAATGGATGCAACAGTAAATGAATGTACGGAAAAAATCTCGGGTGTCACATCCTCTCCCCCTTAAACAAATTGCGTCCACGCAATTCTTCTTCACAAGAGAACTCTGCATCAACTGAAAACCAACTCCGATTATTCGTCATCAGTTGCTAAGCAAGAATAACATATATGAATTCTCGTGGGAGCTCATTAAGAAATCCCGGTAGTATTGTCTGCGAACCTCACGTAATAAGGCCAAATAAAGGCTCCAATAGAGATGCTACTTCGAAATCCAAATAAGAATCCCGCTGGCACGAATACCATAGAAGAATAGAATCCCAACTAAGAGCGGAGAGAAAATACCAATAAAAGTTTCGAGCAGGAGTATTGTAAATAATACCAGATAATAAGGCTAAAAAGAATCCCATATACCAATTCTTCCGACAAAAGAATACCTGATAAAAAAAAAACCAAGAATATGCTCCAGAGAACTATCATATAGAAAACCCAAAAGAAGCTACTCATTTATGACCGCTAAGCACTGAAGAAGGCCTTAGAAGAATCCCAATAACTGAGCTCCAACTATATCCACCAATTCCCAAATAAAGGCTGATTAATTGCCTCTCATTTTTGCTAATCAACATAATTTGGAAGGCCTGCCACTAATCACCTCTCTTCAGGGGAAGAAGGAGTTTTTCTTACCATTTGACGGGCTATGTATGCATGCCAAACAATTGCATATGTATAATCATTCTTTAAACTATTAAGCAAACATGTTAATAAAAGAGTTTGTGAAACAGTGTAATCATCAAAGTCATTCAAGCACGATAATCAAGTCAAGCATAACACAACTCAATCAAAGACATTCAAATACACACATTACAAGCAACAGTTCAAGAAATTAATAATTCACGAAGTCAATTTGATACATAACTAGCCACTTTACTTCACTTAGCACACATTTAGCACGTAACACATAATTATATCACATAGGTCCACACATTCAATACAAGACATACAATCAAACATGCAGGCATATACTTTCAAGACACACACTTAACAAGCACACACGCAAGGATTACTACCCGACAGGCCGAGGACCCTGTCCCGGCTTAGAGCTAACTAAGCTCTGATACCACCTGTAACGCCCCAATCCCTCACGAGACCGAAGGCTCTAATAGCCATGTGAATCACAACCCAATACCAAACCCGATCACAAAATTTTAGGGAAAAACGGACAGAGTTTCCTCTGTTCCGCGGACATTTTTCAAACCTGTAAACCCTCAAATAAAGCCTCAACAAGATAAGTCAAGCTTTTCATAACTAAACAACAAAGGTTCAAGGCCATCCAAGCCTTGAAGCATACAATAGTCATAAAACACACAAGTATGCTAGTGGCTAGAGTTAGAACATTCACTTCCAAGCATGCAAGGTAATTAAAGCAGAAACATAAGTTATTACAAGACATAGGCTTACAAATCTACACCACAACCAACTATCCTTCAACTTTATACAACAAGCATATACATAGCCCTTAGGCTACAAAATAGAACATAAGATAAACAAATGAGTCTCCCACATAGCAGCAAGAACAAAAACCACCTCAAGCTATCAGGTACAACAACTAAGGTAAATGATCAGTCTGAACTTCCTCCTCCTCCTCTACTAACACCTCAACTAGCTGGGGATCACCCTCAGCACATCCTGAAACATATATCGAGGTATGAGCAACCACTGTTGCCCAATGAAGGATATAGTCTCCCGGGGCGTGCAATGCAACAAGTAAATCAATTGGACAAATAAAGCAGTTAATCATTCAGAAATAACAAATCTAGTAACCACACAATAAAAGGATACATTTCACTTAACCCCATACTCCATATCTTCAATCCATGAACACGATCCACGAACCATGATCACGATCACGATAACAATAAGCCGGCATAATCCCAAACACTCAAGTGGGTGTACTCCAGATGTACCCCGATAATCCTACGACCCAACAACCCCTGGCAATCTCCAGACCAGGCGAGTGAGGGAATAGAGCACGGAGTTTGAATATCCACTGGCAAGCCCTCTGCCGCCCAACCGATATTCAACACATCCGCCCCTGACACTATGGTTGCGCAACCACTATGCAATGCACTTTACAATGACAAGTTAATATCAATAAGATAAGCAATAACACGTAGGAGGATCAACAAAGTAGGTTGACCTCAATACAGTTAGAATAGTAGCAGTTTATACAAGCAATAAGCAGTTTTACAAAGGGGCATACACAAGATATAATTAGAATTACATCAAAAGTTCCAAACCAACTTGAAACGACATTTAAACATTCAAGAAGTCATGCCAAGGTCTTAGAAGCGTGAGACAACCGAAATTACACCTAAACCCCTTTGTTATTCAAGCTATTTCTCTTCCAAACTAAAGTTAATGATGCCAAATCAAAGGAAAACTCTACCAACCTCCTAACTAACCCTCAAGTAACCCTTTCAACCCTCTAACACATTCAAACGCCCGCAATAACCGCAAAAGCCCCAAATTCCCTCTTCTAGCTTTTAACTATACATGTCTCATTTGGGCTTCAAATAGGGGCTAGCAAAGCTTCTATAGCACCTAGGTAGCCTAAGAATACTAAAAGTGAAGCCTGAATCCACCCGGATTCGCATTAACCCCGAAACCCCTTTGTTAAAGTCAACTATTTCACGTTTTATGTGAGTTTAGAGCAATTCAAGTGTACGGGGCTATTAAACTATCTTCATTAGCACCTAAAGCATCTATTAGGAGTGTTGAATCAAGCTAATAGGTGCAATTACACAAAACCCTAGAAAAACGTCACTATTCACCTCATAAATCAAACTAATGATTCTAACCGTTTAAAAAGTGAAACAATGGCTCAAATATGTTCTTTAGCACTCATATACAAGGTATAATAGCATAGATAATCAATACATTAGCATTTGGTCATATTTTCAACAAATCAAGAAAATAGCAACTATTTTAAAATGCAAAAATAAGCCATGAAATCCCTCACCAATGCGCGTAGGAGCACCTAGGAAGCTTGCAAACACCCTAAACTACTAGCTCTAGGCTTGGATTGGCTTCGCTTGAAGAGTTGAAAAGCAAAATCAACTTTTTCCTTCTCCTTTGGTATTTTCGGCCCTACTACATTAATTCCTGCACATTTGTTCTTTTTTGTGTATTTTAATGAGCTTAGGTGAATTATATAAGGTTAAGTTGAGGTGGGGTCAAGTTTGGGTATTTAAAAGGTCATTAGAATGCGCGTTATTAACTGAAAAATGAGCCGAAGGTGAAAAGTAATGTTAGTTATTTAAATTTCTAAGTTTGTTACGTAACACTATTCATTGAACTACGAAAATCATTTTCTAAACGAGCTCTCCTATCGCTTCTAGCTTAATTGCACATTTTTCCCACTCCTCTAACAATTAATGTGATTTAATAAAAATGCTAATTCACTAATAGAATATAGTTTAAAAACGGGATGAATAGTAGCTAAAGAAGACAGTTAATAAAGCACAGAAGGAAATGCGCAAACAATGGATGCAACAGTAAATAAATGTACGGCAAAAATCTCGGGCGTCACAATCCATGCATCCTTTTTCTCAAGATATTTGAGTCTGTCATCAGGAGGGATGGCATCAATGTTCCAGAATTGCTTGTGATCTGGAGCATATGGGATGGAAACTTTTCCTTCAATGTTTTGTTGTCTCTGAGGTTGCTATTGTAGAACTTGTAGGACTTGTGCTTGTGGTGGTTGTTGGTTCCGGTGCTCACCAGCTTGGGAAGTTTCTCCCTAGTCACTGGTTGTTTCTGAATCATCAGGATTAGTCTGCACTGGGTTATGTGTTCGTGTTCTTGTGGTATCCGTATAGAACAGAGTCACAGGAGTTTGCATAAGAACTGGTCCTTTGTATGGTGGAATCGTCTGAGAGGACGAATCCTTTTCAAACGGATCAAAGGAATCAAAGGATGAAATAATAGAAGAAATTTCACTGGGACCTTCTTTCTCGTCTTCATCACTCCACCAGTTGGGATAATTTTCTCTTTGGAGAGATAATGAGGAGGTGGTATGAGATCAACCCAATAGGCTTTTTCACAATTTCTTCTCGGCATCCAGACTACATGATCTGGCTTTGGATTATGCTTCCAAGGATGAGAGGACTGCTTCTTTGGATTAGTTGGCTTTTTGAGCTTCTCAACAAGTCATTCTCATTTTCTTTTGAACTCATCTGAATTAAAATAATGCTTCTCGGAAGAAGATTTTTGCATGTTGATCATGTTGACGCTGTTCCAAGAACGAATTTGTTCGGAAGGGTTCCGAACTGGAGCGGTTTTTTGTAGCTTTTTCCAGTTGATTGGAGTTGTCTGATGGTATATGTGATTATTGTGGAAAGCCTTGTGGAGCTCATTATATTGGTCATAACAACCTTGTCTGAGATGATCATGGGCTTCTTTTGTCCATGCAACATGTTCCCTGAGATCTGACCATATTTTTTGAATGACTGCATTCTGAGCTTTTGCATTCATGTTGCTCCAATTGATTGTTGACTCGATTTGTCCAACATCTTGTGGTCTGGTTTTGGTAACTTGTCATTTACCAACATATGCGTTGTCGGCTTCTCCTATACAATAGATGTTTTTAGGAAAATTAACAGAATATACATATCTAGGGGGCCTAGATCTGGTAGCAAAGGGTTTTCTGACACAGTGTGGATAGGACTGAGGATGTCCAGCAAGTTGGCATTTTTCACATGGTTCAGCTGGTTGGGATTATGTTGGAAATGATATGGTGGCAAGACCTGGTTCTAGAGGATGTCTAGAGATTCTTGTTGAATCATGGATGATTGGTCAGTTATGGCTTCTTTCATAACCATTTTTCCATTGAGGAGGGAAAATGAGTTCATGTTTCGTATAGATCTTTGGTTGGGTACCATTACTATCACCTAACACGTGGACTCGAGGCTTATAGTTGTGGTCGATGGAAAAGTGATGGGTTTGAACTTTATAGGTCATAGAATGATGGAGTGCTACAACAGTTTCATTTGGGTTCATATCAGCTCCATAAAGTTGGATAAGGACCTGTATGGTTCGAGAAAGGGTAGGACAGAAAAGATCAAGGGTGAAGTTTGGTTCAACCTGGATGAGAACATGGCCATTATGAAGACCAGCTTTGACGGCACAGATGAGTGAATCATCAAACTTACGCCAGCTTGTATTTTAGTAAATGGACTAGACATGAAACATGTTTGCCGGCAAGGTGGCTGTAAGGCTAGACGAATGGCTCTAAAGTGTAAACTTTTGTAACCTTTCTATCTATATCTACGGAGATCAGGTTCAGAAAGTATAGGAAGATAGGTTTCTAAGCGGGAAGAGGATACAAATTGTACAGACTGTAGAGGATTTGTATACGGCTGTAAGGGCTGCTAGCTTGATAGGTAATAGAGATTTGAACTTTTGTGTGAGTTAGGAATTTTGGTAGTATGAGTATGGGTTTAATGGAGAGAGTTTGAAGTGTTATCCTGGTTTGGTAGATGGAGGTGTTTGGGTTATGTCTACCTCATAATGAGATGTAGAAGGATCAAAGGAAGTGACTTCAGAGTTCTTAGCAACAACTTCTTATTCTGGCAGGGGAAAGTCAGCCATGGTGGATACAGTGGTTACAACTGGACTTACTGCGCCTTTCATTCACTCTTTAACGGCTATTGCGCTGTTGCCAAAGACTCAGTATTCAACACACAAGTGTTGTTTAAGACCTTCATTACCAAAATAAGGAAGTGCTACAGTTAGCTAGCCTCTGAGGCCACTAAGGGGAAGGTGAGGAGTGGGAGGCAGAAAACTTGGCTAAAGGCTAAGGGTAGAAAGAAGGAAGATGTAAGTTGTTTGAGAGAAAGAAAGATGTGTTTCAATCCAAATACAACTATGCCCCTTTAGTTAGGGGTTCTTCATTATTTATAGGCAAACCATTACAAAGCCTAATAATACAAAGCGGAATCTTCGCTATTCTTGACAAGGACTAAAGCAGCTTCCTTTAATAAAGGAAATCTCACTTATTACAAACAAACAAACGAGACATGACCTAAAGGGAATCTGAAGTGACAAAAGATTCCTATCATATCCTATTATTATAACATGACAAACCTATTTACATGACACGAAGCTTCGTCATGGGGTCCACCCGGGATTCCTGGAATCCTGTCCTCAATGAGTCACCATCTGTCGTTATTGAGATCGATATCATCCACTCCTGACTGTTTTGGCTAAGATCTCCCCCCACGGGTCGTAGTCAGACCCAATGTCTGCAGTGGAATAGCCATCTTCTTGAGAGAACTGTTGGAAGGCGAGAAGATACTCATGAAAAGTGGGGCTATCAGGGAAGCAGACGTGCCAAAATTCTGTGGGATTAGAAACATCTAGACCATGAGCTCTAGCAGTGGCTCTTTTGACGGTAAGACATTGTTCCCAATAAATGAAATATTCCCAAGGCTCTTATCGGAGGTGGAAATTGTTGATTGGATTAATGGTTGGCGGAATAACACGATTCCAACCATCAGTGAGGCGAATGATGAAAACCTACTGGTGCTGTATAACTTGACCGGTGATGAGTGTTGGAGGTTCAAATGACTGAAACACCTGTGAGGATAGCTTGACGAAATGGGATTCTGGGAACACACAAACATGTCTCTAAATGAGTTCTGGATAAAAAAGAACTGCCATAGGATAATAATTAAGCCAATACTAAGGTTACAAGAATTGTATCTTTGAAAAGTCATAATTATTGAAATCAAGAACTATATCCCATGGTTCTTCATGTTGGAGATTATGACGAACAAAGTTGCTAAAATAATAGACAAATAATAATAGATCAATAATTCTCCTGAGCTTGTTCTCAACGAATTCTTCAAAGAAATTAGTGATCTGGCTTCTGGCGAATGATATGAGTATTTTAACTTTGAGTTCTTCAGGAAAGTTGAGGACTTTGTATGATATGTGGTCCTGTAAGAGAATATATCATTCTTTTATCTGCAAATCAAGAAAATCAATAGCATTGAGACCAATTTTCATCTTGGATTCAGCAAGAATTAATCCATGCTGGTAGGTTAGTTCCTGGAATTGTCGAAGATGCTGGTGGTGTCGTTCAGCTGTGTTGCTGAATACCAAAACATCATTAATGTAGACAATACAATACTGCACAAGGGGTAGGATGATGCATTCTTGAGACCAAATGACATGAAATTTCATTCATAATGTCCCTGTGGAACAACCAAAGCAGTTTTGAATCTATCAGCTTGAGTAATACCAATTTGCCAAAATCCAAATTTCATATCAAATTTTGAGAAGAATTTGGCTTTGGATAGCTTCTGAAGGAGTTGTTCCTTTCTTGGAAGAGGGTATCTGATATCCTACAATTGATCATTAAGTTGGTGATAATCTATCACCAATCTTTTCTTTCCTCGGACTAGTTCAAATCTTTTGTTGACATAAAAGGCAAAACTTGCCCATGGAGATCTGGATGGTCATATGAGACCTTGTTCAAGTAATGTTTGTATTTCGACTTGACAAAGATCTTCATCTTTTGGCATTCCTGGACGAGAGGCGATTTGGTGTGGCATTTGCCAATTTTCTTTGTAAAGTAGAGAGATAAAGTGTTTCTCTCTAAACTTGTTTGGAAGATCACCGCAACAGGAAATGAGGAGGCTTCTTTCTTTAGCAAATTCATCATCTTGAATGGCTGAAACCTATGAGGGCAATTTCTGTAAGGATACCCAAGGGGTATACTGATTGTGTAAGAATTGGAAACCATCTGTCTGAAATGAGAATTAAGCAAGTAAGGTGAGAAAATCCATTCCTAAAAGAATATCTTCACAGCATTGATGATACGGGTAAAAGTTGTGTCGAACTGAGACATCTGGGGATTAGTGTATGGGAATGGTCATAGAATGTGCTTCACTTTTAAATCCACTACCAAAAGTAGTGGTAAAGGTTGCTCTGGAGGAAATCCAAAATTCAGGAGGAAGACACTTGGATTTAATGTAAGAAATACATGAACTTGTGTCTAGAAGTGCAGTAACGGTGAAAGGAACATATCCTGGAGGGTTTACAACAAGCTTATGTATGGCTTATAGATCTGTCCTAGGGTAAATATAGCTTTGGAAGTGGTAAAGATTGGTTGTTTAGTGGTTTTGTAAATTTTGGCTATGGAGAGGGTTGGTTTAGAATCAGAGGATTCGGATTCTGAGGTAAGATCTGAGGATGAGGCTGTATCAAGGTTAAAGACGGCTTGATCTAGTTTGGAAGTCCATGTGTATAGCTGGTCATCAAATTTTTGAGTTGAAATGAACTGAACAAGCTTAGTTGGTAGCTTCTTGGAGTTTTTGAGGTAACAATGTTTTGCAAAATGTCATTTCTTTCCACAAAGAAAACATTTAGTGGAAGAAGAGAGTTTTGATATTTTCTTCACAAATCTGAATTTCTTGAAAGGTTTTCTGGACTTGTGAAATCTTTTATGATGTTTGTGCTTCTTGTATTTGTGGCACGAACAAGGAAAGTAGCTGTGAGTGTGACAGGCAAACTTTTGGAAATCTTTTCTGCAAAAGGTATCCATTATTTTCTGCTCCTTGCTTTTGAGAAGTTTGCCAAGTCGTTTAGACTCGCACTGATCTTGAATGAGGTTTCTGGCCATTTGGTACAAGTTGACAAGACTCATATGTCTTAGATCTGCAATATTGGCTCGTTTGAACTCTGTTTCGAGCAATTCAGGAAGTGGTTGTGGCATGTTAAAGATGAACGCCTTCTTGATGGTTTATGTATTTTTTTCCAAAGGTAAAATACAGAGCTTCCTGTCTGAGATAGTAATCTCCAAGTTTTACAACATCACAGCATTTGTTGAGTAAGAACTCATTTTCTGCTTGCTCAATCTCTTGTGCTGTTTGTCCTACAAAAATGGCTCGTAGACATCTGAGAAACATCTGAATAGGATTTGCATCTGTCAAGATGATTTGCCTTTCTTCTTCTGACAGCATTCTTGTCCACCAACTGCAAAGTGATCCAGTAAAAGCAGTAACAAGACGGTCAATGATATCTCTTATTTGAACAGTAGGATTTCGGAGAGATTCTCCATTTATTCGTGCATCCATTTTCTCAAGATCTTTGAGTCTGTCATCAGGAGGGATGGCATCAATGTTCCAGAATTGCTTGTGATCTGGAGCATATGGGATGAAAATGTTTCCTTCAATGTTTTGTTGTCTCTGAGGTTGCTGTTGTAGAACCTGTGGGACTTGTGCTTGTGGCGGTTATTGGTTCCGGTGCTCACCAGCTTGGGAAGTTTCTCCCTAGTCACTGGTTGTTTCTGAATCATCAGGATTAATCTGCACTAGGTTATGTGTTCATGTTCTTGTGGTATCCGTGTAGAACTGAGTCACAGGAGTTTGCATAAGAACTGGTCCTTTGTATGATGGAATCGTCTGAGAGGACGAATCATTTTCAAATGGATCAAAGGAATCAAAGGACGAAATAACAGAAGAAATTTCACTGGGACCTTCTTTCTCGTCTTCATCACCCTACCCAGTTGGGATAATTTTCTCTTTGGAAAGATAATAAGTAGGTGGTGTGAGATCAACCCAATAGGCTTTTTTGCAATTTTCACTTGGTATCTAGACTGCATGATATGGTTTTGGATTATGCTTCCAAGGATGAGAGGACTGCTTCTTTGGATTCTGCTTCCAAGGATGGCTCCAAGGTATAAACCTTTGTAACCTTTATGTCTATATCTATGGAGATCAAGTTCAGAAAGTATAGGAAGATAGGTTTCTGAGCTGGAAGAGGATACAGATTGTACAGAGACTATAGAGGATTTGTACACGGTTGTAAGGGCTGCTGACTTGATAGGTAATAGAGATTTGAACTTTTGTGTGAGTTTGGAAGTTTAGTAGTATGAGTATGGGTTTAATGGAAAGAGTTTGAAGAGTTCTCCTGGTTTGGTAGATGAAGGTGTTTGGGTTATATTTACCTCATAATGAGATGTGAAAGGATCAAATGAAGTGACTTCAGAGTTGTTAGCAACAACTTCTTGTTCTGGCAGGGGAAAGTCAGCCATGGTGGATACACTAGTCACAACTAGACTTACTGCGGGACTTACTGCGCCTTTCATTCTCTCTTTCACGGCTATTGCCCTGTTGCCAAAGACTCTAGTATTCAACACACAAGTATTATTTAAGACCTTCAATACCATAATAGCGAAGTGCTACAGTTAACTAAGCTCTGATACCACTAAGGGGTAGGTCATGAGTGGGAGGTGGAAGACATGGCTAAAGGCTAAGGGTAGAAAGAAGGAAGATGTAAGCTGTTTGAGAGAAATAAAGATGTGTTTCAATCCAAATTTGACTCTGCCCCTTTAGTCAAGGATTCTTCATTATTTATAGGCAAACCATTACAAAGCCTAATAATATAAAATGAAATCTTCACTATTCCTGACAAGGATTAAAGCAGCTTCCTTTAATAAATGAAAAGCTGACACGACATAAAGAGATTCTTAATAATTCACAATAAGACAAACCTGACGTGACAAAAGCGGTTTCCTTTAATAAAGGAAATCTCACTTATTACAAACAAACAAATGATACATGACCTAAAAGGAATCTGAAGTGACAAAAGATTCCTGTCATATCCTATTATTACAACATGACAAACCTATTTACATGACACGAAGCTTCGTCATGGGGTCCACCTGGGATTCCTAGAATCCTGTCCTCAATGAGTCACCATCAGTCGTTATTGAGATCTATGTCATCCCACTCCTGACTGTTTTGGCTAAGATTTCCCCCCCACGGGTCATTATCAGACGCAAGGTTTGCAGTGAAATAGCCATATTCTTGAGAGAACTGTTGGAAGGCGAGAAGATGCTCATGAAAAGTGGGGCTATCAGGGAAGTGGACGTGCCAAAATTCTGTGGGATTAGAAACATCTAGACTATGAGCTCTAACAATGGCTCTATTGACGGTAAGACATTGTTCCCAAGAAATGAAATATTCCCAAGGCCCTTGTCGGAGGTGGAAATGGTTGATTGGAATAATGGTTGGCGGAATGGCACGATTCCAAACATCTGTGAGGCGAATGATGAAAACCTGTTGGTGTTGTATAACGTGACCGATGATGAGTGTTGAAGGGTCAAATGACTGAAACACCTGTGAGAACAGCTTGACGAAGCGGGATTCCGAGAACATACGAATATGTCTCTGAATGAGTTCTAGATCAAAAAGAACTGCCATAGGATAATAATTAAGCCAATACCAAAGATACAAGAATTGTATCTTTGAAAAGTCATAATTATTGAAATCAAGAACTGTATCACATGGTTCTTCATGTTGGGAATTATGATGAAGAACGTTGCGAACATAATAGACAGATGATAATAGATCAATAATTCTCCTGAGCTTGTTCTCAATGAATTCTTCAAAGAAATCAGTGATCTGATTTTGGTGAATGATTGAAGTATTTTTACTTTGAGTTCTTCAGGAAAGTCCAGGACTTTGCTTGATATGTGATCCTGTAAGAGAATATGTCCTTCTCTTATCTGCAAACCAAGAAAATCAATAGCATTGAGACCAATTTTCATCTTGGATTCAGCAAGAACTAATCCATGCTGGTAGGTTAGTTCCTGGAATTGTCGGAGATGCTGGTGGTGTTTTTCAGTTGTGTTACTGAATACCCAAACATCATCAATGTAGACAACACAGTGTTGCGCAAGGGGTCGGTACACATCATCCATTCTTTGTAGGAACTCGGACGGTGTATTCTTGAGACCGAATGACATGATGTTTCATTCATAATGTCCCTGTGGAACAACAAAAGCAGTTTTGAATCTATTAGCTTCAGTAATACCAATTTTCCAAAATTCAGATTTCATATCAAATTTGGAGAAGAATTTGGCTTTGGATTGCTTCGAAGCAGTTGTTCCTTTCTTGGAAGAGGGTATCTGATATCCTACAATTGATCATTGAGTTGGCGATAATCTATCACCAATATTTTCTTTCCTCGAACTTGTTCAGATCTTTTGTTGAAATAAAAGGCATGACTTGCACATGGAGATCTGGATGGTCAGATGAGACCTTGCTCAAGTAGTGTATGTATTTCAGCTTGACAAAGATCTTTATCTTTTGGCATTCCTGGATGAGAGGCGGTTTGGTGTGGCATCTGCCAATTTTCTTTGTAAGGTAGAGAGACAAAGTGTTTATATCATTCCCAAAACTTGTTTGGAAGATCACCACAACAGGAAAGGAGGATGCTTCTTTCTTCAGCAAATTCATCATCTTGAATAGCTAAAACCTATGAGGGCAATTTCTGTAATGATACCCGAGGGGTATACTGACTGTGTAAGAATAGGAAACCATCTGTTTGAAATAAGAATGGAACAAGTAAGGTGAGAAAATCCATTCATAAGAGAATATCTTCACAGCATTGATTGTACTGGTAAAAGCTATGTCGAACTGAGACATCTGGGGATAAGTGTATGAGAATGGTCATGGAATGTGCTTCACTTGCAAATTCACTACTAGAAGCAGTGGTAAAGGTTGCTCTGGAGGAAATCCAAAATTCAGGAGGAAGACACTTGGATTTCATGAAAGAAATACATGAACCTGTGTCTAGAAGTGTAGTAACGGTGATAGGAACATATCCTGTAGGGTTTACAACAAGTTTTGTGTATGGTTTATAGATCTGTGCTGGGGTAAAGGTAGCTTTGGAAGTGGTAAGGATTGGTTGTTTAGTGGTTTTTTGTATTTTGGCTATGGAATGGGTTGGTTCAGAATCAGAGGATTCGGATTCTGAGGTAAG
>NW_026292431.1:0-18048 GCF_023091745.1 Budorcas taxicolor
CCTACTTTGTGTGCAGTATGTACATTATAATTAATGTAATAAAGACATACTATGTATATATTACATTACATGATCTACCCCATGCATATAAGCATGTACATCATAATTAATGTAATAAAGATATAATATGTATATAGTACATTAAATGATTTTCCCCTTGCATATAAGCAAGTACAATAAAAATTATCTATAGTACATAGGACATTTCCTGCTTAGATCGTACATAGCGCATAAAGTCAAATCTATCCTCGTCACCATGCGTATCCCGTCCACTAGATCACGAGCTTACCGACCATGCCGCGTGAAACCAGCAACCCGCTTGGCAGGGATTTCTCTTCTCGCTCCGGGCCCATTAATCGTGGGGGTAGCTATTTAATGAACTTTATCAGACATCTGGTTCTTTCTTCAGGGCCATCTCATCTAAAACCGCCCATTCTTTCCTCTTAAATAAGACATCTCGATGGACTAATTACTAATCAGCCCATGCTCACACATAACTGTGCTGTCATACATTTGGTATTTTTTAATTTTCGGGGATGCTTGGACTCAGCTATGGCCGTCAAAGGCCCCGACCCGGAGCATAAATTGTAGCTGGACTTAACTGCATCTTGAGCATCCCCATAATGGTAGGCATGGGCATTTCAGTCAATGGTTACAGGACATACCTATTATATTTCCCCCCCCCCCCTCTTAAATATTAACCACCATTTTTAACATACTTCCCCCTAAGTATCAATATAAATTTATCTCACCCCCAATACTCAAATTCACACTCCAAACAAGATAGACATATAGGTGCCTGGGTCTGCTTACATACTACATGGTTAATGTAGCTTAAATTTAAAGCAAGGCACTGAAAATGCCTAGATGAGTATACCAACTCCATAAACACATAGGTTTGGTCCTGGCCTTCCTGTTAACTTTCAATAGACTTACACATGCAAGCATCCGCACCCCGGTGAGTAGCGCCCTCCGAATCAGCAGGACTAAGAGGAGCAGGTATCAAGCACACACCCTGTAGCTCATAACGCCTTGCTTAACCACACCCCCACGGGAAACAGCAGTGACAAAATTTAAGCCATGAACGAAAGTTCGACTAAGCCATATTAACTAGGGTTGGTAAATCTCGTGCCAGCCACCGCGGTCATACGACTAACCCAAGCTAACAGGAACACGGCGTAAAACGTGTTAAAGTACTACACCAAATAGAGTTAAATCCTAATTAAGCTGTAAAAAGCCATAATTATAACAAAAATAAGTGACGAAAGTAACTCTACGACAACTGACACACTATAGCTAAGACCCAAACTGGGATTAGATACCCCACTATGCTTAGCCCTAAACATAAATAATTGCAAAAACAAGATTATTCGCCAGAGTACTACCGGCAACGGCCCAAAACTCAAAGGACTTGGCGGTGCTTTACACCCTTCTAGAGGAGCCTGTTCTATAATCGATAAACCCCGATAAACCTCACCAATCCTTGCTAATACAGTCTGTATACCGCCATCTTCAGCAAACCCTGAAAAGGAACAAAAGTAAGCTCAATCATAACACATAAAAACGTTAGGTCAAGGTGTAACCTATGGAATGGGAAGAAATGGGCTACATTTTCTATCCAAGAAAACTTAATACGAAAGCCATTATGAAACTAACAGCCAAAGGAGGATTTAGTAGTAAACTAAGAATAGAGTGCTTAGTTGAACCAGGCCATGAAGCACGCACACACACCGCCCGTCACCCTCCTCAAGTAAATATATGCACCCAAACCTATTTACATGCACCAATTACACGAGAGGAGGTAAGTCGTAACAAGGTAAGCATACTGGAAAGTGTGCTTGGACAAACCAAGACATAGCTTAATTAAAGCATCTAGTTTACACCTAGAAGATTTCGTGTACTGTGAATGTTTTGAACTATGCCTAGCCCAAACCCCCACTCTTCAATCCAATAACCAAAACATACTAAAACAAAACATTTACCCCTATTAAAGTATAGGAGATAGAAATTCTAAACATGGCGCTATAGAGAAAGTACCGTAAGGGAACGATGAAAGAAAATAATCAAAGTACAAAAAAGCAAAGATTAACCCTTGTACCTTTTGCATAATGAATTAACGAGCAAAAAACTTAACAAAACGAATTTCAGCTAAGTAACCCGAAACCAGACGAGCTACCTATAGACAGTTTATTAGAACCAACTCATCTATGTGGCAAAATAGTGAGAAGATCTATAAGTAGAGGTGACATGCCTAACGAGCCTGGTGATAGCTGGTTGTCCAGAAAATGAATCTTAGTTCAGCTTTAAAGATACCAAAAAATATAAACAAATCTCACTGTATCTTTAAAAGTTAGTCTAAAAAGGTACAGCCTTTTAGAAATGGGTACAACCTTCACTAGAGAGTAAGATCTTACAACACCATAGTAGGCCTAAAAGCAGCCATCTATTAAGAAAGCGTTAAAGCTCAACAATAAAAACAATACTAATCCCAACAACAATATAACCAACTCCTAGACCTAGTACTGGACTATTCTATTACTAAATAGAAGCAATAATGTTAATATGAGTAACAAGAAATATTTTCTCCTTGCACAAGTTTAAGTCAGTATCTGATAATACTCTGACTGTTAACAGTAAATAAAAATAACCCAACAATAAATAATTTATTAATTATACTGTTAATCCAACACAGGAGTGCACCCAGGAAAGATTAAAAGAAGTAAAAGGAACTCGGCAAACACAAATCCCGCCTGTTTACCAAAAACATCACCTCCAGCATCCCCAGTATTGGAGGCACTGCCTGCCCAGTGACTAGACGTTAAACGGCCGCGGTATCCTGACCGTGCAAAGGTAGCATAATCATTTGTTCTCTAAATAAGGACTTGTATGAACGGCCACACGAGGGTTTTACTGTCTCTTACTTCCAATCAGTGAAATTGACCTTCCCGTGAAGAGGCGGGAATAAACCAACAAGACGAGAAGACCCTATGGAGCTTTAACTAACTAGTCCAAAGAAAATAAACTTAACCATTAAGGGATAACAACACTCTTTATGGACTAGCAGTTTTGGTTGGGGTGACCTCGGAGAACAAAAAATCCTCCGAACGATTTTAAAGACTAGACCCACAAGTCAAATCAAACTATCGTTTATTGATCCAAAGACTTGATCAACGGAACAAGTTACCCTAGGGATAACAGCGCAATCCTATTCAAGAGTCCATATCGACAATAGGGTTTACGACCTCGATGTTGGATCAGGACACCCCGATGGTGCAACCGCTATCAAAGGTTCGTTTGTTCAACGATTAAAGTCCTACGTGATCTGAGTTCAGACCGGAGTAATCCAGGTCGGTTTCTATCTGTTATGTATTTCTCCCAGTACGAAAGGACAAGAGAAATAAGGCCAACTTCAACAAAGCGCCTTAAATCAATCAATGACTTTATCTCAATTGACCTCACAAACAATACCTGCCCTAGAAAAGGGCCCAGTTAAGGTGGCAGAGCCCGGTAATTGCGTAAAACTTAAACCTTTATACTCAGAGATTCAAATCCTCTCCTTAACAAAATGTTTATACTCAACATCTTAACACTTATTATCCCCATTCTTCTAGCCGTAGCTTTTCTTACACTAGTTGAACGAAAAATCCTAGGCTACATACAACTCCGAAAAGGCCCAAATATTGTAGGACCATATGGCTTACTCCAACCCATCGCCGATGCAATCAAACTTTTCATTAAAGAACCCCTACGACCTGCCACATCCTCAATCTCAATATTTATTCTAGCCCCCATCCTAGCCCTAACCCTAGCCTTAACTATATGAATCCCCCTACCCATACCCTATCCCCTCATCAATATAAACTTAGGAATCCTTTTCATATTAGCTATATCAAGCTTAGCCGTATACTCGATCCTCTGATCAGGCTGAGCCTCCAACTCAAAATACGCTCTTATTGGAGCCCTACGAGCAGTAGCACAAACAATTTCATATGAAGTTACACTAGCAATTATCTTACTATCAATCTTACTAATAAATGGATCCTTCACTCTCTCTACATTAATCATTACACAAGAACAAGTATGACTAATCTTCCCAGCATGACCCTTAGCAATAATATGATTCATTTCAACACTAGCAGAAACAAACCGAGCACCATTTGATCTTACTGAAGGAGAATCTGAACTAGTATCGGGCTTTAATGTAGAATACGCCGCAGGACCATTCGCCCTATTCTTTATAGCAGAATATGCAAACATTATTATAATAAATATCTTCACAACAACCCTCTTCCTAGGAGCATCCCATAACCCATACATACCAGAACTCTACGCAATTAACTTTATCATCAAATCACTACTACTCACAATGACCTTCCTATGAATCCGAGCATCCTACCCCCGATTCCGCTATGATCAACTGATGCACTTATTATGAAAAAATTTTCTACCCCTAACGCTAGCCCTATGCATATGACATGTATCTCTACCTATTCTCCTATCAAGTATCCCCCCACAAACATAAGAAATATGTCTGACAAAAGAGTTACTTTGATAGAGTAAATTATAGAGGTTTAAATCCTCTTATTTCTAGAACTATAGGAATTGAACCTACTCCTAAGAACTCAAAACTCTTCGTGCTCCCAATTACACCAAATTCTAATAGTAAGGTCAGCTAATTAAGCTATCGGGCCCATACCCCGAAAATGTTGGTTTGTATCCTTCCCGTACTAATAAACCCAATCACTCTCATTATTATCTTAATAACTATAATACTTGGAACCATTATCGTTATAATTAGCTCCCACTGACTACTCATCTGAATCGGATTTGAAATAAATATACTCGCCATCATTCCTATTATAATAAAAAAACACAACCCACGAGCCACAGAAGCATCAACTAAATATTTCCTAACTCAATCAACAGCCTCAATACTACTAATAATAGCCATTATCATCAACTTAATATTCTCAGGCCAATGAACCGTAATAAAACTATTTAACCCAACAGCCTCCATACTCATAACAATAGCCCTCGCCATAAAACTAGGAATAGCCCCATTCCACTTCTGAGTCCCAGAAGTAACACAAGGCATCCCTCTATCTTCAGGCCTAATCTTACTTACATGACAAAAACTAGCACCCATATCGGTACTTTACCAAGTATCCCAATCCATCAACCTAAATATAATCTTAACCCTATCAATTCTATCCATTATAATCGGAGGCTGAGGAGGATTAAACCAAACCCAACTACGAAAAATTATAGCTTACTCATCAATTGCCCACATAGGCTGAATAACAGCAATTTTACCATACAATCCCACCATAACATTACTAAACCTAATCATTTACATCATCATAACTTCCACCATATTTACACTATTTATAGCCAACTCAACCACAACCACTCTATCACTATCACACACATGAAACAAAACACCCATCATAACTATTCTAATTCTCATTACCCTCCTATCAATAGGAGGACTCCCCCCACTATCAGGATTTATGCCAAAATGAATAATTATTCAAGAAATGACAAAAAACAATAGCATTATCCTACCTACCTTCATAGCAATTACAGCACTACTAAACCTATATTTCTACATACGACTGGCATATTCCACCACACTTACTATGTTCCCTTCCACAAACAACATAAAAATAAAATGACAATTCTCAACCATAAAACGAATAACCCTCCTACCAACAATAACCGTATTGTCCACTATACTACTACCACTTACACCAATTCTCTCAATCCTAGAATAGGAATTTAGGTTAAATAGACCAAGAGCCTTCAAAGCCCTAAGCAAGTATAATTTACTTAATTCCTGATAAGGACTGCAAGATCATATCTTACATCAATTGAATGCAAATCAACTACTTTAATTAAGCTAAATCCTCACTAGATTGGTGGGTCCCACCCCCACGAAACTTTAGTTAACAGCTAAATACCCTAAATAACTGGCTTCAATCTACTTCTCCCGCCGCAAGAAAAAAAAGGCGGGAGAAGCCCCGGCAGAGTTTGAAGCTGCTCCTTTGAATTTGCAATTCAATATGTTAATTCACTACAGGACCTGGTAAAAAGAGGAATCAAACCTCTATTCTTAGATTTACAGTCTATTGCTTTACTCAGCCATTTTACCCATGTTCATAAACCGCTGATTATTTTCAACTAATCATAAAGATATCGGTACCCTTTATCTTCTATTTGGTGCCTGAGCCGGCATAGTAGGAACCGCTCTGAGCTTACTAATTCGTGCTGAGTTAGGCCAACCCGGAACTCTACTTGGAGATGACCAAATCTACAACGTAATTGTAACTGCACACGCATTCGTAATAATCTTCTTTATAGTAATGCCTATTATAATTGGAGGGTTTGGCAACTGGCTAGTTCCTCTAATGATTGGAGCCCCTGATATAGCATTCCCTCGGATAAATAATATAAGTTTTTGGCTCCTCCCCCCTTCTTTCCTATTACTCCTAGCATCCTCTATAGTCGAAGCCGGAGCAGGGACGGGTTGAACCGTATATCCCCCTCTAGCAGGTAATCTAGCCCACGCAGGAGCCTCAGTAGACCTGACCATTTTCTCCCTACACCTAGCAGGTGTTTCCTCAATTTTAGGAGCCATTAATTTTATTACAACTATTATTAACATAAAACCTCCCGCAATATCACAATACCAGACCCCCCTGTTCGTGTGATCTGTACTGATCACTGCCGTACTACTCCTCCTCTCACTTCCTGTATTAGCAGCTGGCATCACAATATTACTAACAGACCGAAACCTGAATACAACTTTCTTTGACCCAGCAGGAGGAGGAGACCCTATCTTATATCAACACTTATTCTGATTTTTTGGACACCCCGAAGTATATATTCTAATTTTACCTGGCTTTGGAATAATCTCCCACATCGTAACCTACTATTCAGGAAAAAAAGAGCCATTTGGATATATAGGAATAGTATGAGCCATAATATCAATTGGATTTCTAGGATTTATTGTATGAGCCCATCATATATTCACAGTCGGAATAGACGTCGATACACGAGCTTACTTTACATCCGCTACTATAATTATTGCTATCCCAACCGGAGTAAAAGTCTTTAGTTGGCTAGCAACACTTCACGGAGGAAATATCAAATGATCCCCCGCTATAATATGAGCCCTAGGCTTCATTTTCCTTTTTACAGTTGGAGGACTAACTGGAATTGTTTTAGCCAACTCCTCCCTTGACATCGTTCTCCACGACACATACTATGTGGTAGCACATTTCCACTACGTACTATCAATAGGAGCTGTATTCGCTATCATAGGAGGATTTGTACATTGATTTCCCTTATTCTCAGGCTACACCCTTAATGACACATGAGCCAAAATCCATTTCGCAATTATATTTGTAGGTGTTAACATGACCTTCTTCCCACAACATTTCTTAGGGCTATCTGGTATACCACGACGATACTCCGATTACCCAGACGCATATACAATATGAAACACTATTTCATCTATAGGCTCATTCATCTCACTAACGGCAGTAATATTAATGACTTTTATCATCTGAGAAGCATTTGCATCCAAACGGGAAGTCTTAACCGTGGACCTAACCACAACAAATCTAGAATGACTAAACGGATGCCCTCCACCATATCACACATTTGAAGAACCTACATACATTAACCTAAAATAAGAGAGGAAGGAATTGAACCCCCTATTATCGGTTTCAAGCCAACACCATAACCACTATGTCTCTCTCAATAAACGAGATGTTAGTAAAACATTACATAACCTTGTCAAGATTAAATTACAGGTGAAAGTCCCGTACATCTCATATGGCATATCCCGTACAGCTAGGCTTTCAAGACGCAACATCACCCATCATAGAAGAACTGCTACACTTTCACGATCACACTCTGATAATTGTTTTCCTAATTAGCTCACTAGTACTCTATATTATCTTACTGATACTAACAACAAAACTAACCCATACCAGCACCATAGACGCACAAGAAGTAGAAACAATCTGAACCATTCTACCAGCCATTATTCTGATTATAATTGCTCTCCCATCCCTACGAATTCTATACATAATAGACGAAATCAACAACCCATCTCTCACAGTAAAGACCATAGGACATCAATGATACTGAAGTTATGAGTACACAGACTATGAAGACTTAAGCTTCGACTCCTATATAATTCCAACATCAGAATTGAAACCTGGAGAACTACGATTACTAGAAGTAGATAACCGAGCTGTATTACCTATAGAAATAACAATTCGAATACTAATCTCCTCCGAAGACGTTTTACACTCATGAGCAGTTCCCTCTCTAGGACTAAAAACAGACGCAATTCCAGGCCGTTTAAATCAAACAACCCTCATATCAACTCGTCCAGGCCTATTTTACGGCCAATGCTCAGAAATCTGCGGATCAAATCATAGTTTCATACCAATCGTTCTCGAACTAGTCCCATTAGAATATTTTGAAAAGTGATCTGCATCAATGTTATAAGTCATCAAGAAGCTATGCCAGCATTAACCTTTTAAGTTAAAGACCGAGAGCACAACACTCTCCTTGATGACATGCCACAACTAGACACATCAACGTGACTCACGACAATTCTATCAATATTTTTAGTCCTCTTTATTGTTCTCCAATTAAAAATCTCAAAACACGATTTCTACTATAACCCAAAATTAATAACAACAAAAACGCCAAAACAAGACGCCCCTTGAGAAACAAAATGAACGAAAATCTATTTACCTCTTTCATTACCCCTGTAATTCTAGGCCTCCCCCTTGTTACTCTCGTCATTATATTCCCTAGCTTACTATTTCCTACATCAAACCGACTAATTAATAACCGCCTTATCTCCCTCCAACAATGAGCACTTCAACTCATGTCAAAACAAATAATAAGCACTCACAACACCAAAGGACAAACATGAACATTGATATTAATGTCCCTAATTCTATTTATTGGGTCTACAAATTTATTAGGCTTATTACCCCATTCATTTACACCAACCACACAACTATCAATAAATTTAGGCATGGCTATTCCCCTATGAGCAGGGGCCGTAGTTACAGGCTTCCGCAACAAAACCAAAGCATCACTCGCCCACTTCCTACCACAAGGAACACCTACCCCACTAATCCCAATACTGGTAATTATCGAAACCATCAGCCTCTTCATCCAACCAGTAGCCCTTGCCGTACGATTAACAGCCAACATCACAGCAGGGCACTTATTAATTCACTTAATCGGAGGAGCTACCCTTGCATTATTAAATATCAATACCACAACAGCACTTATTACATTTACTATTTTAGCTCTACTAACAATCCTCGAATTCGCAGTAGCTATAGTTCAAGCCTACGTATTCACCCTCCTAGTTAGCTTATATCTGCACGACAATACATAATGACACACCAAACCCACGCCTATCACATAGTAAACCCAAGTCCCTGACCCCTCACAGGAGCACTATCTGCCCTCCTAATAACATCTGGCCTCATCATGTGATTTCACTTCAATTCAACAGCTCTACTGACCCTAGGCCTAACAACAAACATACTTACAATATACCAATGATGACGAGATGTAATCCGAGAAAGTACCTTTCAAGGCCACCATACTCCTGCTGTCCAAAAAAGCCTTCGCTACGGAATAATCCTCTTCATCGTCTCCGAAGTCCTATTCTTCACTGGCTTCTTCTGAGCCTTCTATCACTCAAGCCTTGCTCCTACACCCGAATTAGGCAGCTGCTGACCCCCAACAGGCATTCACCCACTTAACCCCTTAGAAGTCCCACTACTCAACACCTCTGTCCTTCTAGCCTCAGGAGTCTCCATTACCTGAGCCCACCACAGCCTCATAGAAGGGAACCGTAACCACATGCTACAAGCCTTATTCATCACCATTACGTTAGGCGTATACTTTACACTTCTACAAGCATCAGAATACTATGAAGCTCCCTTTACAATCTCAGACGGAGTTTACGGCTCAACTTTCTTCGTAGCTACAGGATTCCACGGCCTCCATGTCATTATTGGATCTACTTTCTTAATTGTCTGCTTCCTCCGCCAACTAAAATTTCACTTTACCTCCAATCACCATTTCGGCTTCGAAGCCGCTGCCTGATATTGACACTTCGTAGACGTAGTATGACTTTTCCTCTATGTTTCCATCTACTGATGAGGCTCATGTTCTTTTAGTATTAATTAGTACAACTGACTTCCAATCAGTTAGCTTCGGCCTAACCCGAAAAAGAACAATAAACCTTATAATTACCCTCCTAACTAACTTTACACTAGCTACATTGCTCGTGACCATCGCATTCTGACTCCCCCAACTAAACGTATACTCAGAAAAAACAAGCCCATACGAATGTGGATTCGACCCCATAGGATCTGCTCGCCTTCCTTTCTCCATAAAATTCTTTCTAGTAGCTATCACATTCCTCCTCTTCGATCTAGAAATTGCACTACTTCTACCACTACCATGGGCCTCACAAACAACTAACCTTAACACAATGCTTACTATATCCCTTCTCCTAATTTTCCTACTAGCCACAAGCCTAGCCTATGAATGAACCCAAAAAGGATTAGAATGGACCGAATATGGTACTTAGTTTAAACCAAAATAAATGATTTCGACTCATTAGATTATGATCAAACTCATAAGTACCAAATGTCCCTCGTATACATAAATATTATAATAGCATTCATAGTATCTCTCACGGGATTACTAATGTATCGATCTCACCTAATATCCTCCCTCCTATGCCTGGAAGGAATAATATTGTCCTTATTCGTTATAGCTACCCTAATAATCCTAAACTCACACTTCACTTTAGCCAGTATAATACCCATTATTCTACTAGTTTTCGCAGCCTGCGAAGCAGCACTAGGCCTATCCTTGCTAGTAATGGTATCAAACACATACGGCACCGACTACGTACAAAACCTTAATCTGCTACAATGCTAAAATACATTATTTCCACAATAATACTTATACCCCTAACCTGGCTATCAAAAAATAACATAATCTGAATTAACTCCACACTCCACAGCTTACTAATTAGCCTTACAAGCCTACTCCTTATAAACCAATTTGGCGATAACAGCCTCAACTTCTCATTAACTTTCTTCTCCGACTCCTTATCTACACCACTACTTATTCTAACCATATGACTCCTCCCCTTAATACTTATAGCTAGCCAGCATCACCTATCAAAAGAAAACCCAGCCCGAAAAAAATTCTTCATCTCAATACTAATCCTATTACAACTATTTCTAATTATGACATTCTCTGCTACAGAACTAATTCTCTTTTATATTATATTTGAAGCAACACTAGTTCCCACACTCATTATTATTACCCGATGAGGGAACCAAACAGAACGCCTAAATGCCGGTCTCTACTTCTTGTTTTATACACTAGCAGGATCCCTACCCTTACTAGTTGCACTAATCTATATTCAAAACACAATAGGATCCCTAAACTTCCTAATTCTACAATACTGAGTACAACCAATACCCAGCTCCTGATCCAACACCTTCATGTGACTAGCATGCATAATAGCCTTTATAGTAAAAATACCACTATACGGACTTCATCTCTGACTACCCAAAGCCCACGTAGAAGCCCCAATTGCAGGCTCCATAGTTCTTGCAGCAATCCTACTAAAACTAGGAGGATACGGCATGTTACGAATTACGCTTCTCCTAGATCCAATCACCGACTTTATAGCATACCCATTCATCATGCTATCACTATGAGGCATAATCATAACCAGCTCAATTTGCCTTCGTCAAACGGACCTGAAATCACTCATCGCGTACTCCTCTATTAGCCACATGGCACTTGTCATCGTTGCAATCCTAATCCAAACACCCTGAAGCTACATAGGAGCCACCGCCCTGATAATTGCCCACGGCCTTACATCCTCTATACTTTTCTGCCTAGCAAATTCTAACTACGAACGAATTCACAGCCGTACAATAATCTTAGCCCGCGGCCTACAAACACTTCTTCCACTAATAGCCACCTGATGACTCCTAGCAAGTCTAACCAACCTGGCTCTACCCCCAACAATCAACCTAATCGGAGAACTATTTGTAGTAATATCGACTTTTTCATGATCTAATATCACAATTATTCTAATAGGACTTAACATAGTAATCACTACTCTCTACACCCTCTATATACTAATCACAACACAACGGGGCAAATACACTCATCATATCAATAACATTTCACCTTCCTTCACACGAGAAAATGCACTCATATCACTACACATACTACCACTACTGCTTCTATCCCTAAACCCAAAAATTATCCTAGGACCCCTATACTGTAAATATAGTTTAAAAAAACATTAGATTGTGAATCTAACAATAGAAGCCTATCACCTTCTTATTTACCGAAAAAGTATGCAAGAACTGCTAATTCTATGCTCCCATGCCTGACAACATGGCTTTTTCAAACTTTTAAAGGATAGCAGTTATCCATTGGTCTTAGGAACCAAAAAATTGGTGCAACTCCAAATAAAAGTAATAAACCTGTTCCCATCCCTCACACTAACTACCCTAATCCTACTAACCGTACCCATCATGACAACTAGTCTTAGCACCCACAAATTCACCAATTACCCACTTTACGTAAAAACAACCATTTCATACGCCTTTATCACTAGTATAATTCCCACTATAATATTTATTCATACAGGACAAGAAATAATTATTTCAAACTGACACTGACTAACCATCCAAACCCTCAAACTATCTCTCAGCTTCAAAATAGATTACTTCTCGACAATATTTATCCCAGTATCACTATTCGTCACATGATCCATCATAGAATTCTCAATATGATACATACATTCCGACCCCAACATCAACCAATTTTTTAAGTACTTACTCTTATTTCTTATCACAATACTCATCCTCGTCACTGCAAATAACATCTTTCAACTATTCATTGGCTGAGAAGGAGTCGGAATTATATCATTTCTACTAATTGGATGGTGATACGGACGAGCAGACGCAAACACAGCAGCTCTACAAGCAATCCTATATAACCGCATTGGCGACATCGGATTTATCCTAGCAATAGCATGATTCCTAATTAACCTCAACACTTGAGACCTTCAACAAATCTTCTTACTAAAACCAGAGAACTCAAATCTACCTCTAATAGGACTAATTCTAGCCGCAACCGGAAAATCCGCACAATTTAGCCTGCACCCATGATTACCCTCCGCAATAGAGGGTCCGACACCTGTCTCAGCATTACTCCACTCAAGTACAATAGTAGTAGCAGGTATTTTCTTACTAATCCGCTTTTATCCATTAACAGAAAACAATAAACTCATCCAATCTACTATACTATGCCTAGGAGCCATTACCACACTATTTACAGCAATATGTGCCCTCACCCAAAATGACATTAAAAAAATCATCGCCTTCTCTACATCCAGCCAACTCGGCCTTATGATAGTAACAATTGGAATTAACCAGCCTCACCTAGCACTTCTTCACATCTGCACCCACGCTTTCTTCAAAGCCATATTATTTCTATGCTCCGGCTCCATCATCCACAATCTAAATAACGAACAAGATATTCGAAAAATAGGAGGCCTATTTAAAGCCATACCATTCACCGCAACAGCCCTTATTATTGGCAGCCTTGCACTAACAGGAATACCTTTCCTCACCGGATTCTACTCCAAAGATCTAATTATTGAATCCGCCAACACGTCATATACCAACGCCTGAGCCCTCTTAATAACACTAATCGCCATCTCCTTCACAGCTATCTACAGTACCCGTATTATTTTCTTCACACTCCTAGGACAACCCCGATTCCCAACCCTTATTTCTATTAATGAAAACAACCCATTCCTAATTAACTCAATTAAACGCTTACTAATCGGAAGTCTTTTCGCAGGATTCATCATTTCTAACAACATCCCCCCAACAACCATTCCCCAAACAACTATACCCTACTACCTAAAAATCACCGCCCTAACAATTACAATCCTAGGCTTTATTCTAGCACTAGAAATTAACAACATAACCCACTACTTAAAGTTCAATTACCCATCAAACATATTCAAATTTTCTAACCTACTAGGATATTATCCCACAGTCATACACCGCTTAACCCCCTATATAAATCTAACAATAAGCCAAAAATCAGCATCCTCCCTTCTAGACCTAACCTGACTAGAAACCATTATACCAAAAACCATCTCACTAACCCAAATAAAAACATCTATCATAATCACAAACCAAAAAGGCTTAATTAAATTATATTTCCTTTCCTTCCTAATTACGATTTTCACTAGCACAATTCTACTTAATTTCCACGAGTAATCTCTATAATCACCACTACACCAATTAATAAAGATCAACCAGTAACAATAACTAATCAAGTACCATAGCTGTACAAAGCAGCAATCCCCATGGCCTCCTCACTAAAAAACCCAGAATCCCCTGTATCATAAATTACCCAATCCCCCATACCATTAAACTTAAACACAATCTCCACCTCCTTATCCTTCAACACATAGTAAATTATAAAAAACTCCATCAACAAACCAGTAATAAACGTTCCTAAAACAACCTTATTAGAAACCCAAACCTCAGGATACTGCTCAGTAGCCATAGCTGTCGTATAACCAAAAACCACCATTATACCCCCTAAATAAACTAAAAAAACCATTAAACCTAAAAAAGAACCACCATAATTTAACACAATACCACACCCAACCCCACCACTCACAATCAATCCCAACCCCCCATAAATAGGCGAAGGTTTTGAAGAAAACCCTACAAAGCCCATCACAAAAATTACACTTAAAATAAATACAATGTACATAATCATTATTCCTGCATGGAATCTAACCATGACTAATGATATGAAAAACCATCGTTGTTATTCAACTACAAGAACACTAATGATCAACATCCGAAAAACTCACCCACTAATAAAAATCGTAAACAACGCACTCATTGACCTCCCAACTCCATCAAACATCTCATCATGATGAAACTTTGGATCCCTCCTAGGCACTTGCTTAGCTCTACAAATCTTAACAGGCCTATTCCTAGCAATACACTACACATCCGATACAACAATAGCATTCTCCTCTGTAACCCACATTTGTCGAGACGTAAACTATGGCTGAATCATCCGATATATGCACGCAAACGGAGCATCAATATTTTTTATCTGCCTATTTATGCATGTAGGACGAGGCCTATATTACGGATCATATACCTTCTTAGAAACATGAAACATCGGAGTAATTCTCCTATTTACAACAATAGCCACAGCATTCATAGGCTATGTCCTACCATGAGGACAGATATCATTCTGAGGAGCAACAGTCATTACCAACCTCCTCTCGGCAATCCCATACATTGGCACCAACCTAGTTGAATGAATCTGAGGGGGATTTTCAGTAGACAAAGCCACCCTCACCCGATTCTTCGCTTTCCACTTCATCCTCCCATTTATCATTGTAGCTCTCACCATAATCCACTTAATTTTCCTCCACGAAACAGGATCCAACAACCCCACAGGAATTCCATCAGACACAGACAAAATTCCATTTCACCCTTATTACACCATCAAGGACATCCTAGGCATCATACTATTAATCCTCATCCTCATATCACTAGTACTATTCACTCCCGACCTACTCGGAGACCCGGATAATTATACTCCAGCAAACCCACTCAGTACACCCTCCCACATTAAGCCAGAATGGTATTTCCTATTTGCATACGCAATCCTACGATCAATCCCCAATAAACTGGGAGGAGTCCTAGCCTTAGTCCTTTCCATCTTGATCTTAACACTCGTACCCTTCCTCCACACATCCAAACAACGAAGCATAATGTTCCGACCAATCAGCCAATGCATATTCTGACTTTTAATAGCAGACCTATTAACACTTACATGAATCGGAGGACAACCGGTTGAACACCCCTACATCACCATCGGACAATTAGCATCCATCATATATTTCCTCATCATCCTGGCAATAATACCACTAGCCAGCACCATCGAAAACAATCTCCTGAAATGAAGACAAGTCTTTGTAGTAAAATTAATACGCTGGTCTTGTAAACCAGAAAAGGAGAACAATTAACCTCCCTAAGACTCAAGGAAGAAGCGATAGCCTCACCATCAACACCCAAAGCTGAAGTTCTACTTAAACTATTCCCTGAACCACTATTAATTGCGTCTATTGATATACCCCCAAAAACACTAAGAACCTCCCCAGTATTAAATCCGCTAAAATTTTTAAACATACGACACAAATCTCCCACTCTATAAGCTTGCACGTGTAACAACATGCTTAATAACTCACCTCAAAAGACACATGTACGAGTACTACACACAGACACACCATGTCATTTGCCCAAACATACCCACTAACACTCATACAATGTAAACATGATATGCGTCTAGCACACCACATGATCCATCCTATATGTATGAATATATACACTGAAGTAATATAATAAAAACATACATAAATGCAGTATACTACATGACCTACTTTGTGTGCAGTATGTACATTATAATTAATGTAATAAAGACATACTATGTATATATTACATTACATGATCTACCCCATGCATATAAGCATGTACATCATAATTAATGTAATAAAGATATAATATGTATATAGTACATTAAATGATTTTCCCCTTGCATATAAGCAAGTACAATAAAAATTATCTATAGTACATAGGACATTTCCTGCTTAGATCGTACATAGCGCATAAAGTCAAATCTATCCTCGTCACCATGCGTATCCCGTCCACTAGATCACGAGCTTACCGACCATGCCGCGTGAAACCAGCAACCCGCTTGGCAGGGATTTCTCTTCTCGCTCCGGGCCCATTAATCGTGGGGGTAGCTATTTAATGAACTTTATCAGACATCTGGTTCTTTCTTCAGGGCCATCTCATCTAAAACCGCCCATTCTTTCCTCTTAAATAAGACATCTCGATGGACTAATTACTAATCAGCCCATGCTCACACATAACTGTGCTGTCATACATTTGGTATTTTTTAATTTTCGGGGATGCTTGGACTCAGCTATGGCCGTCAAAGGCCCCGACCCGGAGCATAAATTGTAGCTGGACTTAACTGCATCTTGAGCATCCCCATAATGGTAGGCATGGGCATTTCAGTCAATGGTTACAGGACATACCTATTATATTTCCCCCCCCCCCTCTTAAATATTAACCACCATTTTTAACATACTTCCCCCTAAGTATCAATATAAATTTATCTCACCCCCAATACTCAAATTCACACTCCAAACAAGATAGACATATAGGTGCCTGGGTCTGCTTACATACTACATGGTTAATGTAGCTTAAATTTAAAGCAAGGCACTGAAAATGCCTAGATGAGTATACCAACTCCATAAACACATAGGTTTGGTCCTGGCCTTCCTGTTAACTTTCAATAGACTTACACATGCAAGCATCCGCACCCCGGTGAGTAGCGCCCTCCGAATCAGCAGGACTAAGAGGAGCAGGTATCAAGCACACACCCTGTAGCTCATAACGCCTTGCTTAACCACACCCCCACGGGAAACAGCAGTGACAAAATTTAAGCCATGAACGAAAGTTCGACTAAGCCATATTAACTAGGGTTGGTAAATCTCGTGCCAGCCACCGCGGTCATACGACTAACCCAAGCTAACAGGAACACGGCGTAAAACGTGTTAAAGTACTACACCAAATAGAGTTAAATCCTAATTAAGCTGTAAAAAGCCATAATTATAACAAAAATAAGTGACGAAAGTAACTCTACGACAACTGACACACTATAGCTAAGACCCAAACTGGGATTAGATACCCCACTATGCTTAGCCCTAAACATAAATAATTGCAAAAACAAGATTATTCGCCAGAGTACTACCGGCAACGGCCCAAAACTCAAAGGACTTGGCGGTGCTTTACACCCTTCTAGAGGAGCCTGTTCTATAATCGATAAACC